>NW_025791663.1:10000-15988 GCF_921293095.1 Ischnura elegans
TCTTACGGATTTTTTCTCCGCCAAAGGCAGAGGTTCGATCAACAATGGACATCTCCGTGGCAACCACGCCATGATAAGCAGGCATGTTAGCACCATTAGCGTACGGGTAATGTACTCGGAGCACGCACAGAGGAGGAATTCGTTCTAATACTCGGATAGACGTGGTAATACCTGAAGGAAGCATACCTTGACCTAACTGCTTCACATTTCAAAACCAGCTGATGCAACGCCTGAGAGGTGGTGCGCCCTGCCGGCGGCATGTGAAGTACCTTCAAGGACATCTCGGCATCATGTAAGTAACGGTTCCTTTGGCCAAGAAATGAGGATTAAGAAAACGTCGTCCCATTCAAAATTCTTCAGTGCTTTACCTCACATTGGTACATATTATTTACACCTGGGCAGTAAGTCACAGACCGTAAGGAATTTTATACGGGATAAGACTGACGTTGCAAATGAAAATGTGTCACCTTTCCGGGTGCAGAATTCCACTGAGAATTTGAATGTACACAGTACAGACATCCGTCCGAATGGCCAGAGTTTTCATAAATGATGTAAGGACCTGGAATTACCTTCAGACTCTTTAGGAAGCCGTATGAGTCTCTCCTTCAGAATAGCATTTCAATCCGTGGAGGGAATTAGTCGTTCAATTTTTAAAAATTATTACAGCGGGCCTGTTCATTGCCAAATAATACAGTAAGGAGGATGAAGAAAAGAGCAATTTTTTAATATATATTTGCTGGCAACATATTCATTGCTTTCTTCCGTACCCCAGAGCAGCCCGCTCGCATCGCACGAATGCACGGCAGGAACTCATCCTCTTTGTGTTCACTTTTTTAATACTTCATGGATAAGCAGTGCCCTGAAATTTTAGAATAACACATGACATATATGAAGGTACATAACCACACATCTGATAAACGACCGAAGGTCGTGGGAATGGCTTGAGTGTCATAGCGGGACCACAAGCGTTTCTCCGTAAGGAAACCTTGGCATTCCGTGCAGGCCGTTACTCTTCGAATTTTTAAAAATAGTTACATTGGGCCAGGAGATCTATAAATGGTGCAGTTGCAAGGCGTAAAGTATGAAGAATATTTACACACCATAAATGTTTAACCTAGGTACTTCCTTACCACGTATAAAATGGTCAACGTGCAGTCAACCCCTGGGATCGTGAATAGGCCACCCGCATTACCCATAAGAAAAGCATTGCGAAGTCGACTCTAGCTTTCGACACCGTTTTCAGGACTTGCAAAGGGAATAATGGCCTCATATTTTAAGCACACATGCTTCATGGAATGATGTGTTTCACCACAATATCCTCTTCCCGCCTCCTGTCCGTGAAAACGGCCTCGGACCTCCAAACGTGAACAGTTTTTATTCCCATAACAAATGCATGGGGAAACGTGCATAGGGTTTTTGTATGAATTTAAAAAAATACTTGTAATCGGCGTTAGACCAAGTAAATGACTGGGTTACAAGGCTAAAGGAATGAGGAATGTGAGATGATAATATTTTTCATTCGTAGTGAATCCATAACGTTACTTTAAATTTTTTTCCAAACCCCTGGTTTCCTCACCCTTATTCCCCGTAAGGAATGCATTGCGTGGAAAACTGATATTGCAGCGACTAATTTTCGTACCTTTAATTGGATTATACCAATGGAATCATGAAGATACGTTCCAAATACATTTAAGGAAAGGAATACGCATTATTTTCCGGCCCTTGCTCGTGAAAACGGTTTGGGGGCCCTTAACATGTCATGGCCTTTCCCCATAAGAAAAGTGTTGAATAGGTACCGTGCAGTGGGTTTTTCTATTAAATTTAAAAAATGCTTTTCATCACAGTTAGACCTACTGAATGACTCAGATGGAAGGTTAAAGGAATGAGGAGTGTTTAAGGATAATACTTATGATTCATAGGCAATCCAATAACTCACCTTAGCACATTTCCAAACCCCTGGATAGCGCACCCATATTCGCCGTAAGGAAAGCATGGCGTGGCAGAGTGATGCTGCAATGAATTATTTTGGTACTTAAACTTGGATTATTGGAATGTAATTTGGAAGGTTGATTGGAAATATATTAAAATAATGTAATACGCATTCCATTTTCGTCCATCGGTCGTGTAAACGGCCTCGGGGCCCTCAACGTGCCGTGACGTTACCCCGTAAGAAAAGCATTGGATCCGTGCAGATGGTTTTTCTTTTAAATTTTAAAAATATTTTCAACGACCTCAATGCTTTCTTATTACCACTGCATCAAAGGTTAGGGTGTGCAGAATTTTTTAATGCCATACCTTTTCGACGAAGGCACTTCGTCACCTCTCTTACGGACCTTTTCTCCATAAAAAGGGCAGTTTTTCTGAGGTTCGATCAACAATGGACATCTCCGTGGCAACCAAACCATAGTAAACAGGCATGTTAGCACATTTTGCGTAGGGGAAAGGTACTCGGAGCAGGCACTGAGGAGGGATTCCTTCTAATACTCGGTTAGACATTGTATTATCTGAAGGAGGCATGAGCCGTATGAGTCTCTCCTTAAGGGAAGCATAACATTCCGTGAAGGCCGTTACTCTTCGATTTTTTAAAAATAGTTGCCATGGGCCTGGCGGTCTATGAATGGTAC
Source organism: Ischnura elegans (assembly GCF_921293095.1). Lineage (NCBI taxonomy): Eukaryota > Metazoa > Arthropoda > Insecta > Odonata > Coenagrionidae > Ischnura > Ischnura elegans. The sequence goes on from NW_025791663.1 coordinate 12,625, forward strand.
AGTTACAAGGCGTAAAGATTGAAGAATATTTACATGCCATACCTGTTTAACGTAGGTACTCTCGTACCACCTATTTAACCGTGAATGTTCAGTCAACCCCTGGGAGCGTGAATAGGCCACCCGCATTACCCATAAGAAAAGCATTGCGAAGTCGACTCTAGCTTAAGACACCTTTTTCAGTATTTGCAAAGGGAGTATTGGGCTAAAATTTTGAACATAAAAGCTTCATAGATTGAAGTGTTTTTACACAACAGCCTTTTCCGCCTGCCTGTCGTGAAAACGGTGTCCGGACTCCAAACGTGAAGCGTATTTCACCCACAAGGAAATCATTAGGAATCCGTGCAGTGGGATTTTCTACGAATTTTAAAAAATACCTGTAATCGGCGTTAGACCAAACAAATGGCTCGGTTACAAGGGTAGGATAATGAGGAATGTTGGGGGATAATACTTTTTTAATCATAGTCAATCCGTAACCGAACATAAATTTTTTCCAAACCCCTGGTTTCCACACCCCTATTTCCCGTAAGGGAAGCATGGCGTGGCATATTAACGTTGTATTGACTTTTTATACAACTTTTAATTGGAATATTGGAATGAAATTTTGAAGATACATTGGAAATACATTAAAGCGATGGAATACGCTTCCCATTTCCGTCCATCGCTCGCGAAAACGGCCTCGGGGCCCTCAACGTGCCATGACCGTTTTCCCATAAGAAAAGCATTGCATTCCGTGCAGATGGTTTTTCTTTTAAATTAAAAAAATATTTTTAATGGCCTCAACGCTTTCTTAACACCACAGTGTCAAAGGTTGAAGCTTGGAGATTTTTTTAATACCATTCCGCTTCTTCGTAGCCAGTTCGTTACCTTTCCTATGTACTTTCTCTCCGCCAAAGCATGTATTTTCAACGTTCGACCAACAATGGGTCTTTGCCGTGGCAACCACACCACGAAAAGCTCTATTAGGTAGCGGGTAATGAACGCGGAGCACACACTGAGGAGGTTTTTGTGCAAATACTCGGTAAAACACGGTATTATTTGAAGGAAGCATACCGAGAGAAAACGATTTAACGTCTCATAGACAGCTGATTGATGCAACGTCCGAGAGGTGGTGCCCCCAGCGGCGGCTACGGAACTATCAGCTACAGGTGAGCTTGGAGCATCAGGCAATTAGCCCACGAGAAGATAGTTAACGTTTATTTGCTGTAATTACTCTTCGCGTAGGCTGTAACGTGTGATCCTTTATAATTCCTTATGTGCAACAAATTTCCACACTTACTGTGTCGTGTGTGTCGCAGAAAATTCGTCCAAGTGAAGTGTTGCTGTGATCAGTGCATTTTGAAGTTGTTTTGTGAAAGTTATAAAGTAATGCGTGTGACCGTGAAGTGAGGTAGTGCGCAAGTGATTACGCGATCAAGTTTTAAATGCATGTGTACACCAGAGTTTATTATTAATGTAGTGTAGTTGCATGTTAAGAAATATTGTGTTACATTTAACAGCCACATACTCAACACAGGGTTCCCAGAATTGCATGTTGACATCACCACAACTTTGTGAACACTTTGATTAAAGTGGGAAGGTGCTTCGATACGGGTTTGAGGTTACTACACATTCATTTGCTGGTAGACATTGTGAAACCCTCGTAGTTGTTTCAAATTACTCAAGGTCAAATACATCTACACAATGTAGGATGCCAGAAAGAACGTGAGAAGAGAAGCGGAAATGACAAAAACATTTTAAAACATATGATATCCTCAGGGGATCATTCCTTTCAAAATAACTGTCAACTTCGCAAAGTATACATATGACTCGTGTCTGCCATACACCCATTGTACACTTTTAAAAATTGGGTATAAAGTGTAATTGCCATCGGATTCCGGTCAGATACGTTTTAAAACGTTCGTAAAAATACGAGTAATATTTCAAAGGGGTGTCGATGTGGTAGATTAACGATTTTCGAATATATTACATGACTTCTGTTCGCCATACACCCAGGAGAGAGATTGAAAAACCAACAATCCGGCGTTAAAAATTTATTTTCCCTCGGTTTTCGATCAGACAACTTTTCAAACGTTCCGAATAATACTACAAATGCGTCAGTAAAATTTCAGTGTGATTATCGCATAACTTTCGAAAATATTGCATGATTTGTGGTTGCCATGCACCCAAAAAAAGGCATTCAAAATCAGCCAACCGGAGTTTAAAACTTATTTCTCATCGGATTTCGGTCAGAGTACTTTTAAAACGTTCGGAATAACATAATAAGTATTTCTACAGAGTTTCAGCACGATTAAGTTACAAGTTTTCAAAATATTTCATGATTTGTGGTTGCCATACACCCAGGGCACACATTCAGAATCGACCACCCTGAGGGAAAAAAGTATTTCTCATCGGATTTCGGTCAGAGTACTTTTAAAACGTTCGGAATAACATAATAAGTATTTCTATAGAGTTTCAGCACGATTAAGGTACTGGTTATGAAAATATTTCATGATTTGTGGTTGCCATACACCCAGGACACACATTCAGAATCGACCATCCTGAGGGAAAAAAGTATTTCTCATCGGATTTCGGTCAGAGTACTTTTAAAACGTTCGGAATAACATAGTAAGTATTTCTATAGAGTTTCAGCGTGATTTAGTTACAAGTTATGAAAATATTTCATGATTTGTGGTTGCCATACACCCAGGACACACATTCAGAATCAACCATCCTGAAGGAAAAAAGTATTTCTCATCGGATTTAGGTCAGAGTACTTTTAAAACGTTCGGAATAACATAATAAGTATTTCTATAGAGTTTCAGCACGATTAAGTTACAAGTTTTGAAAATATTTCATGATTTGTGGTTGCCATGCACCCAAAAAAAGGCATTCAAAATCAGCCAACCGGAGTTTAAAACTTATTTCTCATCGGATTTAGGTCAGAGTACTTTTAAAACGTTCGGAATAACATAGTAAGTATTTCTATAGAGTTTCAGCGTGATTTAGTTACAAGTTATGAAAATATTTCATGATTTGTGGTTGCCATACACCCAGGACACACATTCAGAATCAACCATCCTGAAGGAAAAAAGTATTTCTCATCGGATTTAGGTCAGAGTACTTTTAAAACGTTCGGAATAACATAATAAGTATTTCTATAGAGTTTCAGCACGATTAAGGTACTAGTTATGAAAATATTTCATGATTTGTGGTTGCCATGCACCCAAAAAAAGGCATTCAAAATCAGCCAACCGGAGTTTAAAACTTATTTCTCATCGGATTTCGGTCAGAGTACTTTTAAAACGTTCGGAATAACATAATAAGTATTTCTATAGAGTATCAGCACGATTAAGTTACAAGTTTTGAAAATATTTCATGATTTGTG
>NW_025791664.1:0-107078 GCF_921293095.1 Ischnura elegans
CTTTCTCACGTCCTTATTGCGCGCCTCTATTGCTTCCCCTGACAGTTGTCACAATTAAGAATGGACTCTTTTGCAATATTAGCTCCGTGAATGAAGACCTAATGTAAGGTCGGTGTCATATAATAATTGGTTTTAAAGCGTCAGTGATGGCTGTTTAGAGAGGAAAGCTAGAATAATTGTGATGACTTTTGAATACTTGTACCTGTTTCATGCTTTACCGAACGAAGAGCATCTTTTACCAAAACAAGAAGGCACAAGGGTGCTCACGAGCAAGAATTCATGAGACATAGGCTCTCGTTCCAACATGTGATTATATTGAGCATGTCCTAACTGCTGTCAAAGCCGTGTTTGCAAATTAAAGTGCACTTTATATTCGACGCGAGACTTGGATCTGTTAAAAAGCACGTTGTGATTAGATACGCGGTATGGTCCAGAACCATTTTTGGAAACTTCACATACAGCCTCTGCTACAATAATTTTACTCGCGTAAATGGAATCGTATGCTCGCCTCAATCTCTCATAATTATGGTATGGATATAATCTTAACACCAATTATAATTTATATTAATTTAATAGTTAAGATTATATCCATGGCATTTCAGATTTTCGAAGACCCTTATACTGAAATTTTGTGAGCTGCATGGACACGATTACTTAGTGAGAGGGCCTCTTAATATGACATAACATAATACTCGGGGTTGCATTTTATCCACTTGGCAAGGGTCCTTCTTGCCTCCGAGGATGGTCAATGTATCTTCCTTTTGCAACCGTTTTTCCCCTTTTCGTTCTCTTGCTACAGCCCTGAAAACATGCGACTTGACGTCCACCTGCACTGGCTAAACTAAAGCAACTTGTACATTATGCTGCATAGGGAATTGTTATTAATTACTTTAAATCAAGGATATAAACTAAATAAACTTACTGGATAAGAATAATGTACTCTTCAAGTACCAAGACAGTACTTGATTTTTCGGTAAAATCAAGTACTTTCTTGAGCCATTTTCCATCACGTTTAAGGAATATATTATTTGTTATTGTTATAGATTTTGTTTTTTAATAAAAGAGTCCGTTTCCCTACTTTAAGCACACGATTTAAGTCCATTACCCGTAGTAGTATATGGAATGCACTCAATAAAAGAAACCTTTCACTGCACCTGTTGCAGTGCCCAGCGATTGCATAATAAGAGCCATTCGTAGCAATGTTTATTAATTTTTCTTTCTGGTTATTATTTTCTATCACTATTATATCTGTTATCCACATATAAAAGTGAATGAGACCATATTGCATCCACGCGCTTGCCGCGTCGCCGTAATCTCCGCCGCCGCGGGCCAGAACCGGAGTCGACCGCACGCTCGAAAAGCGATTTAAAATTCGGGGTTGCAAGTTGGTGCAAGGTTTTACTTTAGATCCACAATGTAGAAGCTTCATAGAACGACATGGTATCAGTCACTTGGCGGAAGTCCGTGATAATATCTACTTTTCCTCTTCGTTTATGTAAAAAAAAATGGGCTGAAAACAGGCTCCGCCATTTTGTTATATATCAATGGTTATTGATGAAACAAAATCTTTGAAAACCCTTCAAATGAAAGAAAAAGAAGTGTCAATTAAGATGGTATAACAGTTCTGTCGATAAAACTATTAATGAAACCACTGCACGAGGATAAAGTTGGCAATTTTCAGAAAAAATCGATGGTCGTCGTTTTTCGCTAAATTTGTCCAATTTTGACCTCACATATATTGTTAGCGTGAAAACACAGGAAATAAATAATCTGGAAAGGTATGCAAAATTTATTTGAGAATATGTATGCGAATTTTCAACTTCCTAGCTCAAAAAAATCGATTTTGAGGTTTTGGCCAGCTTTTTTCGATTCTAGCCCACTGTGCGTCGGCGCTCTCATATAATCTTACCCGCGCGGTATCCCGAGAAGAGCTTTTACATCTCTTAATAATCACACATTAAAATAACTAAGTTCAGAAAGCTTCCTTCGTTTGATAGGGGAATAATAATCCTTATATAAGCCAAGTGCCACCTGCTAGCAGGGTACTCAGATACCTGCTAGCAGCCTGCGTCCTATCAGTGATCAAGCCTCGCCCCAAAGGTCACCTCACACGCCGACTGCTGGAACCAGAAATACGTCGCACGGATTTTCCCATCATTCCTACTTAGCCGTTGCGTTTTCGCGTGCTTGAAAATTTTTCACTTTTCGTTTAATCGCGAAAAATAGATATCGTCATTCGAAAATCTGAGAGCGTGAAATGCGCACTCCAGGAGTAATAATCTTTCGATTTAGGCAATAAAAAAATAATTGGAAACCACCCTATTCCTTGAAGGCTTGTGCACTGTCTGGACGGGTATTAGCGCTCTGTGTCATGGGCGTATTAGTGGGGTAATGAAGTCTGAGGGGGCTTGGCCCTCGACCCCCGATATAAAGAAGCTTATGAGAATTGCTCTACCGTAAATAATGCCTAGTCTGAATTTGGAATGTAGTCCAGGAAATGAAGCTAAAAAAAGTACAAGACCTTGCAATTTTTTCAAACTGAATCGATTTGCATAAAATTTTGGGATTAGGCAAATCTTACCCTCTACTTCAAATGTATATTATGCCGATGGGCGCTTTTTATTTTTTTAGGGGTGAAAACTACCCCTAAACGCCAAAAGTTAAAAAACAACATTTTAAAGCTTTATTTTAATAAAATTTAGTTTGAATTAGTTGAATAATGAATGTTTTACGCTTTGGAGCATTATTTTAAAATATTTAAACCCTTAAAAATCAACCCTTAATAGGGTTTAATGTTAAAAATTATATAAAATATATATTAAATATCAATATAATTAAAAGTAAAATAAAATAATGAGGAAAATCAAAGACCTACCTCCATCCGCCATAGATGCTATTCCTAAGTTACAAATGGAAGGGATATACGAAATTTTCTTGTTCATGTGGGTCTTGTTATATTCGACAGACCGAACGGAAGATAGGGATCAGGCTGAGAGAGCATAAAAGGGCGCTGAATGCAACACAATTGGAGACTTCAGCTATCGTCGATCATTTCATGCCGCGGCCAAGACACAAGATCCTCCTGGATGAGGCCAAAACCAAGAAAAGAAGAGAAAAGCAAGAAAATCTGCATATTATCCAAGGCTAATTAGAGAGGCGATAAAAATTTCTAAACGGGCTATAAATTTTAATAAGGATGATGGATATCATTTAAGCCATGTGTGGAAGAGATTTATCTTTCAAAAATTGAATTACAATATTCCAATAGGCATTCTCTCCCGTTATTACAGTTGAAGTTTTAAAGAAACTGTTTTTATTTTGTCTTTATTTACTTTTTTTAACCCTTGACAACAATGGACCAGTTTTCCAACGGTACGAGAGAAAAATATTTACATCTTCAGTCGCCTGACGACGTTCCCAGCAGGGAGAACGAAACGTCGAGTTTAAATATTAAGCACGCAGACGTACACCCGAAAAATGGAATGCAATAGTGCATATAATCGCTGAAGAAACCTTAAAATCAAAATTGGTAATTAGGTTACTGTCCTCACTGATTTTTTCGTAGAAAAAAGTAGGGGACGAACTTATTTTTATCATAACTCGCTCAATTATCATTCTAATGACTGTTTTTATGTTTCTTAAAAAAGGTTTAAAAACATTAAAAATGATACCCAAGATTTTCTCGAAAAATGCAGTTTTTCCGCTATTCGACATTGAATCTCTAAAATTTAGCGTTTCAAAAACATAAGCAGTCCATGGAGAAGCCGTATCTCGTTTCGTATTGGTTGTCAAGGGAACATTTAAAAAAAGTTCTTTTTTTTATAAGCTGAAACTTTAAAATTTACAGTTTCTTTGAAAAATGCATATTTTTCAAGTTATTTACGAAAAATCGATTTAAAACATTGACGTTTTCGTCGAAGAATTATATATTTTAATCTTAAGTAAATCGAAAAATATTTATTTTACGAAAAAATGTGAAGAACATTTTTTGCCTTGAGTTAATTTCTCCATCGATTTCTATGGTCAAATTATTATTTATAAATTCCACCCTCGAGATGGGGTGGAAACCACTCCCAGGGTAAAAGCGCCCGTCGGAATGATATAGATTTTGATGCTTGGTCTATTCCCTACTGTCAACATTTCAAATAAATCGATATTGTTTGAAAAATTTGCAAGCCAAAGCGCTTCTCTTCCTCGACTAATAGTGGATAAAATTCGAGGTCTTCGCCGTGGTGATACCCCATACTATATTTTTCTTCGAATTTATTTAAACAAAATATAATAGAATGTTCTCATAAAAATGTGTTAACCTAACCTTAATACAATCTTAGCCCTCATACTATCATCGATCCATCACCTTAAGTTTTCGCTTAGCACATTGAATCGCGCTGAAAGAATTAATCCATGAAGTTAATAAAATAGAAAGAAAATCTACGCGATTCGTCAAAAACGGGCGTAAAGGAAGCGTAACGAATAAGGCTAGGAGCCGCTAGAGACGGAGAACACCATATTACAGCCCCACTATATTTCCAGGTCCAACAGAAGCGATAAATTGAGAGAGATATTAATCAAACAGATAGGTACGGAAATTTTACCCCGAAAGATATTGGACTTCAATACATTCTAGGCTTAACTTCGTTAGAACATTTCCTTTATATTTGTCAACGGTTGGCTTCCTTACCAGTGGCGCAGCAAGTTTTGGGGGTTTAACCCCCCCTCAGAGCTCAGAGAAATATCTGAGTTTAATCCATTTTACTTAATTGGATTGATATTACAAATAGAATAGTGGATTAATAAGGATTAATAAAATATCCCTCAGAAAGCCGTTAACCTCACTATTTTGAACAATTTATCTTCCATACCCCCAAACACCCCGGTATTAGTTGCACCTAAACCCCCCCCCCCCCCAGCCTTAATTCCTGGCTGCGCCCCTGGCCCTTACATCCCCCGCCACGCGCCTATTGAGGCGGCTTGGTGGGTAGCATGTAGATATAGATATATTTCATGTTTCATGTTCCCATATCTTTTTTTCTATTCCCCGGTAGCGATGGAGAAACTCACCCAGTGGGATACCCAAAAAAACCTCTCATCTGAAAGTCCGCTCCGGGGTTATGTAGATGATTACTTATGTAATATGTAGAGAAATGGCTTGCGAGGTAGTATGTAGATGTATATTCTTATCTCGAGTGCGCGCGGTAAATACAGAGGACGAAATCACCTGAATTAATTTGAGGAATACAAGGTGGGGAAAAATGATGCCACGAAATGCTCCCCGCGAGAAAAAGTACACCCTTAAGTAGTGCCAGAGATGCCGACATACAAAAAATATTGGGGGGCCCAAACCGGGGATCTTGCTCCGGGAAATTTTATAAGTAGTTAGTTTAAAGTTTTTTAAGCATTTTAAAAGAGTCATATGATCAACGTTAGAACCCTGATAACTCGAATCTCGATGTCTGGACCCTCCGGGGAAAATCGACAAGCCTGACACATTCTTTCCTCACGCCCATAACGAATTTTATTTTGAGGAGGCTCGGGCCCCCTCAGGCCCCATGGAGTCGGTGCCACTGCTTAGCGCTCTTCAAATTTCTGGCGCCGCGCCTCTCCGTTGGAGGAATCATCAGGGCGGAGAAATATTGCGTCACTAAAGTTTAATCCTAGATAGCTGATGCCTGTAAGAACCAAAATTGCTACATATATTTAGGTCGAAAAATCACCGTTTTAAAACTACATAAACGTTGAACAAAGCGCTCCGATTGGCCTCGAGTTTTCCCTATTTCCGGATGTTCTGGACAACTCACGATTTCGATGCTTTGCCTGCATCTGGCGATCGCGATTCATTCGAAGTGAATCATCCAACGATTTGATCTTTGGATTTTACTTATTTATTGTAAAAAATCTTCCAAAATCGTAGGCATAAAAAATTATGGATTCGCTAGTAGTGGGCCCTGGTAGCTTTCATTGCGGCGAGGACATTCCCTGTCCCACCCTTCCGTTCCTATCCCTACCCTGGAGGCGTCGACGTGCTCCTATCGCGGCGGCGCCTCTATCCTTTTGTCGTACGCACGCAACGTGGAACGAACGAGTATCACGAAGCGGGCACAACTTGTGGTCCTTGCCGATTCGTCAGTCCAGAGATGCATTCTTGCAAAGGTTTTAAAATCAGTTTTTATTTTTCAAACTCCACTTACACCGCTCCACAATCTCACAATCAATTACACAGCTCCCTCTCCACCACCTTCCGCAATGGCGTACCGCAAAACAATCCCCCGACCAAATCAACAACCCCAGACAACCAGCCATCATCAACAAACCCTGGGCCTGCCGAGCCTTCTCCATCCAAACTTGGGAACACCACCCTATGTGTTCACAACACTTTTTCCTTCTCTTCCACTCTCCTCCCCGGGAGGGCGGGCGTATCAGTTGAATTACTGGGTCCCGGCCCCGGTGCGTTGTATCCTTCAAAGAACCCCTCTTGGGTTCTCATTGGCATCAGCTATCCAGGGTTAAAATTCCATGACACAATGTTTCTCCATCCTGTATAACCATAGGCGGATTTTGGGGGGAGGGGTACGGTATTTATTTTGTGTACTGCGGATCCTCAATCATTGAATATACTATCAATAACTTTCATATCAAAACAAATGGAATATTTTCTTCTGTATTTTTTACAATCTCCAGTATGAGAAGACCTGTTAGACCCTTGTGCCTCCCCAGAAAAAAAATCCTGGGTCAGCCCCTGTGTATAACTGATGCGTCGTGTCCCTTCTCGTTTCCGTGGATACGCTTCGTATTTTGGCCAAGGCCATGTTTAGCGTTGCCAATGGTAGTCTGTCTCGTCAGGGGAGGTTCAAGTGGGAAGACGCCTACCAACACGATTGGAAGAGCAACGTTGAGGAATCGAGGAGATCGATTGGCTGCCGTCACTTTTTTCTCTCCTTTCAAAGGAATTGGAAATGCTTTCCCTTTCACCTTTCGTGCTGCCATCGAATATGCATTGAAGTTCAAATTATTTTTTTATTTTCGTTTGCGAGTTTATGATTCCGGATTTGAGTCTGTTTGTCTAGCAGTTTAGTATAGGTCCTGGGGGACGCTGAAACCCTCTCATGGGCTGTCAAACTAAGTCATGAAGGCGGATGAAAAATTTCTTTTTCAGCATGCAGCTCTCGCAAAAACTGTCAGGAGCGTGTCAAAAGTCTTCCGTATCAATTTTCACAAAGCATCACATATTGGCTCAGTGCATTCTTGATTTGTCGAAAAGAATAATGAATGATACTCGTATGATTAGGACCAGGGGCGCAGCTAGGAATTAAGGCTGGGGGTCGGGGGGTTTAGGTGCAACTAATACCGGGGGGTGTGGAGGTATGGAATACCCACCAGGATAAGCGGTAGGTGCGAGATTAATAAATCGCGGAATTTTAAGATAAATGTTTCAAAATGGTGAGTTTTAAGGCTTTCTGAGGGATACTTTATTAATCCTTACACATTCTATTAGTAATATCAATCCAATTAAGTAAAAAGCATTAAACTTAAAAATGTCTCTGAGCTCTGGGGGGGTTTATCCCCCAAAACCCCCCCCCCCCACTCGCTGCGCCACTGATAAGGACAGGCCCGGAACTAGAGAGGGAAAGGGAGGTGCAACATGCCTTGGGCGGCAGATTTCAGATGGAGGGAAAATTGGAAAAGTTTTTTTAAATTATTAAAAAATTCAAAAACTTATTTAATTTTATAATTAAATTATTGAACAATAATTACCAAAAAATATAAATTATTAAGCATTAACATTAATACAACTTCTTGGTAGCAAACATATGGTGTGTAATTTCAACCAATGCTTCTCAAAAAATAGCTTACGGAGGAACATATTATATTTTAGGGGCAAGAGGGGTAGGGAGGCAGCAAGGGGAATCGAGGGAGGGGGCAGGAAACTGATCTTTGCCCCCTGACAAAAATCCTGGTTTCATTCCTGGGTTAGGAAGCAGAGTTCTTCTAGTTTCAGCACAGGCTCTCACCAAAGGCCTTTTCACTGCCATCCACAGTAGCCGTAAATAACTTTACAGAAGGCAGTGGCCTACTCTGCAATATGCGTGACATTTATGTCAACAGGTTAGTAGCATTATACAACAAATATTTATTTTGTAAGTAAATTGATTAGCCTATTTCAGTTCTTTGCATCGTACAACTGGGAAAATTGAATAACTGAAGGCCATACATTTGAGATTGACTTCCCATAGAAATGAATGTATTTTTATAAAGAGCAAATCTACTTTTATCATGCAATCAAGAGAGTCGTACAACTAATGGTTGTCCAACTGACGTTGCACTATTGTAAAATTTATCTTTCTCTGCACATGAAGTTTCCTCAACTCTTTACAGGGGATATCTATAGACAGAGGGGTACAAGGCTAAACATTGTGGGCAGATTGGACCGAGGAGTAAGTTAGAATGATGGACAAAATTATGGTACCACAAATAGGCACTGTAATCACTCTAGAGAAACCAATTTCAAGATTACAAATTTGCACTCTAGTATAATCCTTTTCATAAAACTTGAGATGGACACCACAGCTGATGATAAAATAAATAAATGCCAAGATTTTGGCTACAAAAAGAGATCATCATCATCATCAATGGTCAACAATTTTAAGATTGGTTCGACACTGTTCCTCATTCATTTCTCCGATTGGCTAATCTTTTCACTCCTATGTACATATTTCTTCTTTACCTATTACACACATATCCTTTTCTTTTCTTTCCTTTCAATGATCGTCTTCATCAGGACATCATGTCTCAATATATGGCTAATAAAGTTGTTCCGTCTCACGGTGTGCCTGAACTACTTTTAAATGGCTCGGAAAACCACGTCTCTGTTTTCTTCAAGGATTGAAAGTTCCATGTTTAAGAAGTCCAAAAAACCAAAAATCAGCAAAATCCCTGGAGCCGTTTCGAAAAAAACTCAATTTTAAATGTTTTCAAACTAATTTTCGGAAATTAACGATTGCTTCTGCAACTTGTTCGTTCTTTCTGGTAGAAAGAAGCATCGAGAATGGAACATTTTAATACTTTGAACGAAGATCAACTTTTACAGACCAAATCAATAATATTGGACGAAATGAAGCGAATTAAACAATGCAACTTTATTCGAAAAATTGCGAAAATCAAGATTATTGGATGAAATACATGGTGACATCAAAATGAATAGGCAAAATTTCTTTAGGCTGCCTAAATTATGATCTAGTTTTTACACGAAAAAATATCATCGTTTATCCAAGGCTGTGGAACAAAAGCCAGAAACACCTTGAACCTTAAACGTGGCGAGAATTATATTCTGGTATAGCTCTAAGAAGTTTGGAACTATAATCTGGATGTGTATGGTAGACTTTATAATTCATCCAGGTACTTTTAAAGTCATGGTGTACCGACTCCATAGCTTGTTCACTGTAGTTCCCGAGTCCTTTCTCCATTTTTCGGCAAAAATGAGGAACGTGGAAGAAGACAGCATGAACTTTTGGCGTTATTGGTATTGCAAGGTCCAAATAACTGCTGTGGAATTCTGCAATATGCATCGCAAATTCCTCGTCAAGACTACTCGAAAAACAGGAATTGACGACTTTTGAAAAATCACTAAAACATCTGACATTTTAAACACTGAACACTACATTTCACCCGAAGCACATCTATCTTGTTCAACAAAATTTTGCAGGCATTGCCTGCGAAACCAGGGGATCCATGGACAAATTCTTTGCTTACGTTGCACGATTTTGCCCATTCCTCAGTATCGTCTTCGCATTCCCTCAGCATGTGCCCATACAATGTGTTCACTACCCCGAGCATTAGATGCAGTTCGGGTGGAGGTATTATATCAATGATTTCTGTCTTTGGATTCCCTGTGAAAAGAGGTTGATTTACGTGACAGTAAAAATCCTTGGCAATATTTTTTTTACTGCCACTGTTCTTGAAGGCCTCTGCATTTTCACGGCATCTACCAACGGTTCTACAACTTCCACACATGCTCAAGAGACCTTTTGATGCAGTGCACCACGTACACGGGTAATGAGAAGAATGAGCCATGACCCCAGTTATTATATTGGCCATTTTTAGGTCTGTGGCAATGGTCATTGCCTCTAAGTCATTCAGATGTAGAGAGGACCACAGCGTGCGAACATTCACATAATTTTCTTGTGTATCAGATATGATACCAAGGACGAATAACTTTTTCACACCCGTGTCCCGAAATTTATTGGCGTGTACTCCTTCGTGATAATGTTGCCTGGCCCCTGTCACATGTGCATTATTCTCGGGTCCTTCAAATTTTGATTGAATGGATAAGCAAGTCTTCAAAAACCCTCCACCACCGTCAAGCCCAATTTTCAAATCTACTTCTTGCAAAACTCTTTTTTGTCGAATATATGTAACTAAACCTTTTACATTATTACAACAAACAAAATATCCAGATTTATTTATTACAGAACACTTCTTGGTATTCAATACGTCACAAACACGAGATTCGAAAAACGAATCAAGTTGATGATTCAACGAAAGCAGGTCCTGCTTCAAGTTGGCTGAAACATTTTCCTATTCTTACTGCTAACTCGCAGAGCAGCCGTTAGAGAATTTGTCTTTCTTGTAGACAACCCCAAGTCTGTACTTATTTTCAATGTGTCAATAGCCGCGACTGGTTCTTTTCTTGATCTTTTATCCACATTAGTTGAATTTACTAAAACGGGTAATTTTTTGCCTCTCCTTTGAGATAAGCGCAACTGGCCCTCATTGTTTGAGTGTTCTGGCATGTGGATAATATATTTTAGCATTGATGTAACTAATTTTTCCTTTTCTTTTGGAGACAATTTTTTTGAAATCAATTCAGTGAGAATAGGGATACATTTAGGTGAAGTGCAAATTTTGTTTTCATCCAGTGGTCCCCTGCATTTCTTACACTTCTGCTTGATCACTTTTCTTTTCGTTGCATTTCCCGGACACAGTTTATCTGGTACACGTCTGGCAATTTCACACAACTTACAGTCACAAAGTATCTTCTTTTTAGATCGGGTTACACATGAGATTTCCAGAAAACCAGAATAGTCCGGTAGCGCTAATGTGGTTTCTTCAGAATTTTGTTTATTGAATTTGTATATGATGATTTTGCAATTGCTGCAGACAGCAGATGGGTAACGAATGTCATCAAGGTTAATATTTACGGCATTTTTTACCTGAATCTTCAAGGGGCCCACAATATTCCACATCCTATCTTTCTTCTTTCAACATAACAAACAAATCACGCCTCGGCTTTCTTCATGTGTTCGCGCATGGTCTTTTGTCATTCGTGACATTTTGTTTTTCCCTTACGTAGGTAATGGACTCGTCTATAAATAATAATAATAAGTTGTTTACTAACCAGTTTGACAACGACTTTTTTCACAAATATTGGGACAACTAACCTTGTTTTTCGATCAATCTTCGCGTAGCCGTCTACTGATTTTTGAACCAAACATTTGAAAACAGCAAACATATTCACGTAAAAAAAGAAACAAAACAATGTCTGTTTAGCGGGAGCCATGGTGACGTATTTATTTTTTTGAACATTTTAGCATATCCCCCCGGCTACACCTACAGAATCATGAAAAAAATCGTAAATTTTCCTATCGTCGTAGAAAAAAAATTGAAATCGCGTTTTTTTCAAAACGGCTCCAGGGATTTTGGTGATTTTTGGTTTTTTGGACTTCTTAAACATGGAACTTTCGATCCTTGAAGAAAACAGAGACGTGGTTTTCCGAGCCATTTACAAGTAGTTCAGGCATACCGTGGTCTATTTATCAAGGCTTTCACGGTGCATCTCTTCTCTCCCACTCTTCTGAGGACTTCTTCATTACTTACTTGGTTAATCCATTTGATTTGCATTATTTTTCTTTAACACAGCATTTTGAAAACCTCCTCATTTGATTTCTTGGCTGCTGTCATTGTCACTGTCTCACTTCTGAGGAGAAGCATATGTTCTGATAAATGTTTTCTTTACTTCTATACTTAAATTTCCCGCTGTGGGTAAATCTTTCTTTTGGTGGAATGCTCTCATCGGCTGGGCTATTACACTCATAATTCTGTCTTGCTTCTTTCTTTGTTAGTTGTTCTGCTTCCCAAATTGCAGAATTCATCCATCTCAGCTACAATTTTACCATGGTAAACATTGTTTCCTTCATCTACGTAGAATTCACTCGTTCATAGCCAGAAATTATGTTTATGTCTATTTGCTAGAATTTGGGAATGCCTTTCGACTAAACCATGTAATTCTTGATGCATGTCCAATTATATCCTGAGTTTAAGCCACACATGCTGCTCCTTTTGGTTTAATATCAGTGTCCTTTTCAAATAGCTTCTTCTTCAGTTACTAGCCTTGGGAATCAGGGGCGCAGCCAAGAATTAAGGTTAGGGGGTGTTTTAGGCGCAACTAATACTTTGGGGTGTTGGGGTATTGTATACCCACCAGGGTAATCAGGAGTTGCCTCCTCCAGAAAATTTTAAGGTTAATGGTTCAAAATGACGAGTTTTACCACTTTATGAGATATTTGATTAATCCTAACACTATTCTGTAAGTAGTACTATAGGCCTCCTCATAGGCACAAACAATGCCTATCCGTAGCAATTCATGTGGTTAAGCATGTACTAATCCATTAAGTAAAATGTATTAAATTTAAAAATTTCTTTGGGCTCTGGGGGGGGGTTTTATCCCCCAAAACCCCCCATGATGCGCCACAGTTGGGAATGATTTGTAGCAACTTGCCATTCTCCCCTGTTCCCTGTCATCCTCTCCAGCTAGCAATGTGAAGCTGTGTTCAAATCTCTTCTAATATGACTGATGCAGGGGTGCCGACTTACGACAAATATTGGGGGGGTCCAAACCGGGGACTTTGCCCTGGCAAATTTTATAAGTAGTGAATTTTAAGTTTTTTAAGCATTTTAGAAGAGGCATATGATAAACATTAGAACCCTGATCACTCGAATCTCGATATCTGGACACTCCAAAAAAATTGACTAACCTGACACATTTTTTCCTCACATCTGTAACGAATTTTTGGGGGGGCTTGGGCCCCCTCAGGCTCCATGGAGTCGGCACCACTGGACTGATGCATGCAAATGGTGGTCTTCCTCATGAGGAAGGTACCTTCAGGTATTCCTTCCTTTTATTATCTCTTCAGTGACTCGTGCCAGTAAACTAGAGTGGGAGTAAACTAGTCTGAGAGTGGGTATTTCCTGTCATATTTGGTCTTTTTATTAGGCTATTCATAAAGATTCTCCTCTCTCCAGCTCTTCTGAGTACTTCCTCATTTGTTACATGATCCAACCAACTGATCTCAAGCATTCTCCTCCAACAGCAAGTGTCAAAAGCCATAAACTTTTCTTCTTCCACCATTCTGTTTGTCCATGTTTCACTTCCATATAAAGGAAGCTATGCTTGAAACATATGTCTTCAATAGGGTGGTTTCCTATTATTTTTTTATTGCCTAAATCGAAAGATTATTACTCCTGGAGTGCGTATTTCATGCTATTAGATTTTTAAATGACCATATCTATTTTTCGCTATTAAAAGAAAAGTAAAAATTTTCAAGTGCGCAAAAGTGCGACGGCTAAGTAGGAATGATGGGAAAAAGTCCGTGTGACGTATTTCTGGTTCCCCCTGCTGCCTTGTGAGGTGACCTTTGGGCGAGGCTTGAGCGCTGATACGACACAGGCTGCTAGCAGGCAGCTGAGTACCCTGCTAGCAGGTAGCTCTTGGCTTAAATAAGGATTATTAATACCCTATCAAACAAAGGAAGCTTTCCAACCTCAGGCAATGTTAATAGGTGATTATTAAGAGATGTTTCCCTAAAGTTTGTGCCTCATGCATGCATTGGTAATCTCGGACGATGTAAAGCTCCTGACTATTCGTATAGCATCTAGATCCCTGTTACATCATGTGGAGTGGCATCGCAAGGCCGCCAATTCAAATGAGGTTAAAATTGACCATTAACATTTGTATAATCTGGGATATATAAAACCAAATAATTTGTATATTATAAATACACTAATGGTTGGTAAGGAATCACAATCAATGCATTTTGTATTCTTTGATGGAGGAAACTACCCTATTGTCATTTCCCTATGTTACCTACTCCTTTATTTATTCCCATATTTCTATAAGCAGACTGAATTTCTTTCTGTAGAAGGTACTTTTTGTCTGAATAATTCTGCTATGTATTTCTCCTTAACTTATTCTGTTTTATATTATCAGACTTCCCAGATATTTATATTCTTTTCATGGTCTATTCTCTCGTTTTCAAAATATATTTCTGGTGCTTTTCTTTGAACTTCCTAGTCGTGACTTCTTGCTAGTATTTTTGTATTTTTATTCATTCTCGTGTTAAATTCAATATTCATTATGTTATTCATTACATATTTTGAAGGTCGTATTTATTTTCTGAAAACATGGCAATATCATATGGAAATCTTGAATATGGAAATCAGAACATGGGACTATTTTACTTCTAGACCTTCAAAGCTTCCATCATGGGTTGATTTTATACTAGAGATACCCCAGCGGGGTCTTCAATGTGGTGGTTTCTCTTTGTTTTCCTATTACTTTGCTGTTGACGTAACATTTCATCGGCCTCAAGGAATGGTCTCCCGTACCAGGGACAAGAGGGTGCCCTAAACCTTGCGTTCTACTCACCCATCCTCCCAAAGGTTGTCGGCACAACCGGGGGATCTCCTCATCCCGGGAGATACTCAGTTGCCATTACCTCTTCTGCAAGAGCAGTGAGCACCGCATACAGCTGAGGCTGACATTTGAGTGGGAGAGGCTAATAGGGTAGTTTCCTCCGTCAAAGAAAAAGAAATGCATTGATTGTGATTCCTTACCCACCATTAGTGTATTCATAATATTCAAATTATTTGGTTTTAGAAATCCCAGATTAGATGAATGGCAACGGTCAATTTTATCCTCATTTGAAAAAGGCCAGATTGGCGCTCATGCGATGCCGCTCCACGAGACGTCACAGGGACCTAGTTTCTATACGAGTAGATAGGAGTTATACATCGTCTGAGATTACTAATTCATGCATGAGTCACAGGGCTCAGGGAAACATCATCACTTATAAAAATTGTCTAAGGCCGGAAAGTTTCCTTCGTTTGATAAGGTATTAATAATCCTTATTTAAGCCAAGCGCTACCTGCTAGCAGAGTACTCTGCTACCTGTTAGCATCCTGCGTCGTATCAGCGCTAAAAGCCTCGCCCTAAGGTCACCTCACTTGCGGCAGCGGGAACCAGAACGACGTCACATGGAGTTTTCCCAGCATTCATACTTAGACGTCGCGTTTTCGCGCGATTGAAATTTTTCACTTGTCATTTAATCGCGAAAAATAGATATAATTTTTTAATAATCATTTAAAAATCTAAAAAGTGTGGAGTAATCTTTTGATTTAAGCCATAAAAAAAAGGAAACCACCCCATTGAGGCACATTCCACTCCTTTCATCCCATTTTCTACAAAGATCATTTAAAATAGTTACCCTGATTTTTTTGCAATGAGTCTATTCCATTCTATTCTTGGGTGCATTTTATTTTGGCCAAAAATCAGCTTAACTGGGTATCCACTCAGTGGGTACAAATAGGAAATGCACAAGCTCTACAAAAAAGAAAGAGTTTATTGCTGCAATTGGAGAATAAAAAAGGCATAAAATACAGATAAAGTAAATATGCATAACATTTTTGCTATCGAGAGAAATACATGGCATATTCTGTTGCCATGAAATATTTTAATTTTACACCCAAGTGAACATTACATTCAGTAGATATTATGTTGGTAACTGGGCTGCTGTCATTGTTAATCACCACTAACGTTAATCTTAGATGCATAATCATCTCTATGGTGATCATGGGCGGTAATCACACATAGTGATGGCCAATCAAGGTAGACTAGTTGTGCATTTGTATTTACAACAAGTTGCATTATAGTTCAATTAGAGCCATAAAGTTCCATACTTTATATAATTATTCCTTCAGACCTCAACGCATACGGTACGCAATTTTTATAACAGAACAATAAAACAGTGCATGTAATTATATGTCAACTATTAAAAAAGAGACTAAAATATAAATTTCAATACAATATGAATAATAATTTTCAACAAAGCTCTCAAGTAATTACTAGGTGACAGATACATTCTTTATCCAACTTATTTTAACGATTTAGACTGACAAACATCTTATAAAGAAAGAACACTTGCAGTCAACTCGCTGAATAGACACTGAAGATATTCCATTAATTTACAGACGAGGGAAAAAAATTCATAGTATAGTATGTGTATACATAGTATATCAAGTGATATACATACCTATCCAAGTAAAAATTTCAAAATTTGACTGTCAGTGGGCTAATACCATGTCAATCATTTATTATCATACTTAACTATAAAAATATCCAAAATACATGAATACCAGAACATAGTAGATTGGACATTGATCTGGAAGCTGATACTGATTTCATTTAAGGAGATTATTACCATCCTTATGGAATAAACTGCTATAAATAGGCACTATGAAGGTCATTTGCAGTAACACCTTACAGTAAGGCAGAAGGCATCTGGCAGAATAGTCATTCAAGCGGGTTACTATAAAAAAAAGGTTACTACAAAAATGAACAAAATTCGATATGATATTCTAAAATTAGATGAAAAAGAAAGAAAACTTTAAAAATTTCTGACAATAGCATCAGCTACAAGAGAGAAACTATAATGTTTAAATTACAGCAAAATAAACTCGACATAGTACGTATAAATCATATGAGTGAAATTTTCAAGTTAACATTGCAAAATGTGGTAGTCAGTAATACATGCTACGTTGACTACTTATACTCATACTTAACAACAAAAATTGTCCAACATCAGCCCATTATTAACGTAAAAAGTGTAGTTAAAATCTTGCAATTCGATATGAGTTAATGTTATGATATATGTATGCATAAGGAAAAACAAAGAGGTAGGGATGGACTGAGTTTTGGGGGGCAGAAGCGTGACCTTAAATGTTAATTTGTTTGAAAAAAGTATGAAACCTGTCCATGTACATTGAAGCTGGTACAATGAAAACAAAAACATCAGAAATTTAAATAAATTTTAGTCTTAGATAGTAATTAAAATGTTGCTTTCAGTGGCTGATTTAAGCAAATTTTCCAGGAACACTTAGGGGGTATGGAATACTCCTCGTTTCACTGGGGGGGGAGGGGTTCCATTGCCTCTAAATGCCCAGCAGGATTGCTGGCCCCCTCTAACATAAAACTAAACTTTGCCCATGGGGGTAGGACACTTAATCTGTAATATCCACACCAAAAATACTCATGAATTAAAGGGTGTTTCAATAAGGACATACGTATTACAAAGTATTACAGTTGAGGACCTCAAATACGGAAGCCTAAAACTCGGAAAACCAGAAATCCAGAATGGCTCACGGCTTACTTTGCTACATAAGCATCTACGTAGAGGTGTCACCGGTGACCACATGTACACTAGGGCGGATCGGAAAAATCGATTTTTTTCAAATCCATCTGGCCCAATGAAAAAAAATTGTGGGACCGATCAAAAATAAGGCCTGAAAAATTTGAGACCTCTAGGTGAACCCCTGACCCTCGCTCAAATGCAATTTAAGGGGGGAGGGTCGACATTCGAAAAATATAGTATTTTATGGTCATTCCCTATAGATTTTGCCGAGTTACTTTCCCTAAGGTCAAAAATTTCGTGCATTTTGACGTATCTGCCACCATTTAACCACAAAATGCCTAATTTGAGTCCGCGTCCGCGAAGAAAATATGCCAACGCCCACGCAGCGTCGCGGATACAAGAGCTGTAGGCCGATCCCTTCCCCTCCACACTCGCTTCTCCCCCTCCCACGCCTCCAATACAGCAAAATTCATCCCGCGCATGCTGCTAGGAGGTCGTTTATCTTTGATAATATAAATCGGAAGATGATAGAAGGTAATAAAGGAAGCGTAGTGAGACGACTTGTCCCTTATTAGGCGCCTCGTCGGCGTTAAACAAATCGATGTTACCAACTTTTAGAGAAGTGATGAAATATTTTTCGATCC
This sequence comes from Ischnura elegans, assembly GCF_921293095.1. Lineage (NCBI taxonomy): Eukaryota > Metazoa > Arthropoda > Insecta > Odonata > Coenagrionidae > Ischnura > Ischnura elegans. The sequence goes on from NW_025791664.1 coordinate 18,104, forward strand.
GAGAACGCAGGAAAGGAGCCTACGGTCTATGAAAAGTCCTCTCGAGTGGCTATAAAGGTGTGCGAACTTTGGATTTGCGCTTCAATTTCGGCATTGTCCGTCAGATGTGACTAAATGGATTTTTGGCGAAGGCCTCTCGCGTCCCCTCCCCGCACGCCTCTCTCACGCCCAAAATGAACCAAAATTCACACCAAGTGCGTCTTTCTTCGTTAGTATAACTAATATTTAATGTTTCAGTATCGTCTGTGGAGGAATAATCATGAAAGAATTACTCAATTATCTGATTTCCAATCTGTATTTCTTATGTCAGTGTCATTCCTCGTCTTTCGCCGTTGTCTCAAAGTTTTGGTGACTTTCTTCACGAATCTCTCGTCCGTATGTATAATAAAAAGAAATATTTAACTTCTCTTTTGAACGCTCATCAATAGATTTTTGAAAATCCGCAGCACTAAGGTCAGATATAGCCGGAGGTACTGTGGTCTCTCTCCAATATATCATCAGCGGGTAGTCCTTAAAGTCGATATTAAAATCCAGAAGTTAAAAAAATCTCGGATTGGTCGCCAAACGCATCCTTGCAACAACGCAAATTCGGTCCCTAGATTGCCCTCCCAATATTTAAGTCGCAAATCTAAGTCAACTTTGTGCAATTAGCAAATAGAACTCTGTAAGGGATGAAATATGATTTAATGCTTTCCCGGCGAATGATGTGGGTAAACTCCTATCGGGATTCAACAAAATTTATCCCTGATGATGAGCCCCGAGTCGGAGCTTGAAACATTGGCCATTATGAAAAATTAACCCGGTGGGAATCCCGAGAAGAGTTTACTCACACAGCAAGGGATGTTGGAATTATGCTTGTAGCAGAGGGATGATACCTCCTTTTTGGGCGGTATTCACTTGGTACCATCGCATTCAAATCCTTTTTAATTTTGTTTATATAATTTTCAATCGGAAAGGAATCGATAGTCGCAGATTTTATAACTTCTGCTAATCCTCCGACGGGGGAGGCAAACCCTGGGACCCTGGTTCTTCAACTAACATCACACATTCCCCTCTAAACTTGGATTGATAAGTCCTATTGCCTTTTTTCATCAGACAAAAAAAGTATAGTCTTTAATTCCATCAAAATAAGGCCCTTTGATGAAACCCTTTGATACTTCTCTTTTCGTATTCACAATAATTAGCATCTTTTTCTGTCTACGTAAGTAATAATGGTACACTACCTTGGATGTTTCTTACGAAGTTATGATTTTTGCGTCAGCTAAAGTTGCGGGGACGATCATTGCTGTTTCTTGGTTCTTGCATACACCTCTATCACATTTGGCAGACGCATTTTCCCCGCAGAAGTTCCAGTTTGAGTTTAGTCCTGAATGTTTATTTCATGAGGAACGTAGAGATAAAAATCGGATGATTTCTCTTCAGTTTAATTTTCTTCGGATGAATTGATGAAGAAAAATTTTGATTCTATTTTCCCATACAAGAATTGACATTGTCGACTCAGCGCTCTCCGACGATTCCCTTTTATCCCTCAGTTGTCGACTTACTTTAGGATTCAATTCCAGTAGCGATTATTCAATCCATCATCTTTATTTTCGTCCGCTGGTCTCTCAATATATATATTCATTAGGGGGAACCTTATGATCCTTCTTGCACACACACGCAAAAATATCGCATAATTTCAAATGTTCTTTCAAAAGTGCTTGACTTTTGGACTTCAACAAAAACCCTGCTTTTGGCCTATTCCCATTTTCCGTAAGTTTTAGTACTTCCTGTTGCATCGCTAAATCCATTTAGTCACACACATAATGGAAGGGAAGCGCCACCATAGTGCGCACACCTTTATAGCCACTCGAGAGGCCTTTTCATGGACCGTAGGCTCCTTTCCTGCGTTCTCGGATCTAAAACTATTTCATCACTTCTCTAAAAGTTGGTAACATCGATTTGTTTAACCCCGAGGAGGCGCCTAATAAGGGACAAGACGTCTCACTAAGCTTCCTTTATTACCTTCTACCATCTTCCGATTTACATTATCAAAGATAAACGACCTCCTAGCAGCATGCGCGGGATGAATTTTGCTATATTGGAGGCGTGGGAGGGGGAGAAGCGAGCGGGGAGGGGAAGGGATCGGCCTACAGCTCTTGTATCCGCGACGCTGCGTGGGCGTTGGCATATTTTCTTCGCGGACGCGGACTCAAATTAGGCATTTTGTGGTTAAATGGTGGCAGATACGTCAAAATGCACGAAATTTTTGACCTTAGGGAAAGTAACTCGGCAAAATCTATAGGGAATGACCATAAAATACTATATTTTTCGAATGTCGACCCTCCCCCCTTAAATTGCATTTGAGCGAGGGTCAGGGGTTCACCTAGAGGTCTCAAATTTTTCAGGCCTTATTTTTGATCGGTTCCACAACTTTTTTTCATTGGGCCAGATGGATTTGAAAAAAATCGATTTTTCCGATCCGCCCTAATGTACACCCTTCACTATGGAAAAATAGGAGTGATGAAACAGCTTCACTCTCCTTGATTATATGACTTAGATAAATTGAGAATTCGCCTATCCTACTTTAAATCAAAGAGGAGTTATTAAAATTGGGAAATACCTTTGGGAAGGGCCTCAAGACCAGAAATCCAGAAAAACCAGTAATCCAGAAACCCTTTGGTTCCAAACTTTCCGGATTTGTGGTCCTCAACTGTATTTCTTCTATCAATCGTTGCGCCTCAGTTGTTCCCGCGGCTGCACAAAGGCAACTTCATTTTTCAACAGGATGGAGTTGGTACAAGTTGCTGAATATTGGAATGAAACTCTAACGAACCGTTGAATTGGTCATCAATGTCTGCATGTTTCATCTGGGCTCCACGTCAGTCACACGATTTTACACCCTGTGACATCTTCCTGCAAGGTTTCGTTAATGACAACGTTTATATGCCACCGCTCCACAGAGCCTGGAATGAGGTGAAGAAACGGATCCGTACTGCCATTTAACTTCAGCAGCAAAGTACATGCTTGCCCGAGCAGTGGGGCAGCGAGGAGGGGGTTTTGGGGGATAAAACGCCCCCAGAGCTCAGAGAAATTTTAATTTTAATCCATTTTACTTAACTGGATTGATATTACTGATAGAATAGCGTAAGGATTAATGAAATATCCCTCAGAAAGCCGTAAAAACTTACCATTTTGAACCATCTATCTTAAAATTATGCAAGTTATTAATCTTGCACCTACCCCGTATCCTGGTGGGTATTCCATACCCCCACACACCCTGGTATTAGTCGCACCTACCCCCCCCCCCAGCCTTGATTCCTAGCTGCGCCCCTGTGCCCAAGTACAGGAGGAATTTGAGTATCGACGTGATATTGTTCGTTTTGCTGAAGGAGGCCATATTGAATATCCGTCATCTAAACTTGAGAGGTTTGTAAATATTTGGATAAAATTTCAAATTCGTGTGTTTTAAATTTAAATAAATATTTGCATTCAAAATGCGTGTATTCTTTTTGAAACACCGAATATATTATTGAAAGATATTACCTACACTTGTATTGTAAATCTCAACTTGAGATTTTAAGAAAAAAGTAATTCACCATTTTAATTTTCCTTCCTCAATTTAATATGTGAACGGCTCAACGATGTCAATCCTGGATGTGCTCGCATCTTAAATAGGCGTCGAAAAAAATAATAATTGCTCGCAATTTATACAACATCATACAAATGCAGACATTTACCTATGCTGTCTTCAGGGGTGGTCGGGAGTGATAAGGGCCCACGGCTGGGGCTCATGATGCCCCCCCCCCTTACTGGGGGATCCACCCCACCCCCCTCGGAAAATTTTAGAAAATTGTATGGAATGGATTTTGACGCCATTTTAGATGTAAAACTAGATCAAACTAAAAAAATAGAAATTTCTTAAGAAAAAATGCCATAAAAAGTGAGAACTTCACAGCTTATATAATTTAATTGCTATTTTGGCCCTATTATTTATGTATACTGAATTTGTTCCTTGAAACTGCACTGAAATAAAAAAAATGGGCTTTGTGATTAAACCTTTCAAAAAAGCATCAGGTTCTCTTTTATCTTAATTCACATTTATTGTATTTATTTTTTTATGTAATATTTTTACACTGAACATAATGTAAACAAAGAAACTAATGAAAACGTAGAATTTTATAACTACATAGAAAAAACACTTTGACAAATATTTCTCGGGTTCTCAGCCTGGTTAATGCTTTTATACAAGCCGACATTTCGACAGACGACTTCTCTCCCTTACTTTATGGAAGTCAAATTTCACACTGAACCGAATCGAAAAGATGGGAGAGGAGGATGGGAGACAAGTCGTCTATCAAAACGTCCGCTTATATAAAAGCATTAACCCGGCTGAGAACCCGAGAAATATTTGTCAGTTATATTTACCAGGAGAAATTTCGTTTAGAAAGCACTTTGGTTCAAGTGATTCGAGTCTTTTTTCATTAAAAGTTAAGGTGTAAAATCAGTGGCGGTTTGCCCATAAGGACTCTCGGACACCGCCGCGCCCCTCCCAAAGATTTGAAAAAGGGAAAAATAAATAAATACCCATTCAATTATAATTATACATCTAAGTGTTTTTTTCAATCGCATAATTCGATAATGTAGGAAAAACACGCAAAAATGGCGTGAGAAGTTCGCATTTGTAGCTGCGGGGTGCTGGCCAGAACGTCCCAATCCATTAACATGCAGTTATATGAAGAGTGGTAGTGGTGAGGGCTGCTGGTGCTATGACGCGTCTAAGCTTGTGCCTTATTGCCTTATGGAAGTCTTGGGACGCCGCCCGAGCATGCGCAGAGGGACATATCTAGTGAGATGACATTGCCGCTATAGCTGGCGGCATTATAATATGGCGTCTATTTGGTGCTGCAGTGTTGCAGAATACCTTTTTTTTGTTTAAATTTTATTATTATAAATATTTAGGTTATATTATTTTAAATCAAACAAATTTAATACCTAGATAGACATAAAAACTCACTAAAATGCACAAAATATTAAAAAATTTGACCCCCCCGGTGAAGTGTGCCCTCCCGAGCATTTGACTCACGAGCCGCCACTGTGTAATTTATTACAAAAGAAAATTTGGGGCTGGATAGAAACTTTTGGTTGTTACCAATTAACTGTCTAAGATATATATTCATAAGAACATAGCTTTTATCCATACTTGTTGGTTATTTTTTTAGTGTGGATAAAAAACTTGTGCAAAAAATGAGGTACCAATTTCATAGAGAAATTAAAGCCTGAATTAACTAACATATCTCAAACTATTTTTTAAGCATCATGTTTAACCATTTGTTTGGTCCGTATAAATCAGTTGTGTAAGGTTCGCAATAGTACCATTGGAGGGTTAGGAGGAGTTAAAAGAGAAGGCCATTGATCTCCTTCAATGAAGGGTTTTATTCATAAATGTCTACACTCAGTGCAACTGCCCGACGCCGTTCATCGCACGCCTGCCTGCATGCTATCTCTATTCCTCCACCCCGTCGCCCAGGAGGCCGCTCTTCTGCAAACGCTGCATGGATCCCACGCTTGAGGTGAGGTGAGGTGCGTGGCAGGAAGGGTGAGGAGGCGAGAAGCGAACCGCCGACTCGGCGGCGCATGGGCGGTGGGCGGCGTGAGGAGGAAAAAGGGGGAAGATAGGGAAGAAGTCCCCGTCCCATCTTCGCTATGCTTACAGTTGACCAATTAAAACTGTCCGGTAGAGAATAAAAGAATGACTGAAATACTTGGATACGCAGGGATGCCCGCTAACAAAAAATATTTGAGGGGCCCAAACCGGGGATCTTGCCCCGGGAAATTTTATAAATAGTGAGTTTTAAGTTTTTTAAGCATTTTAGAAGAGTCATATGATCAACATTAGAACCCTGATATCTCGAATATTGATATCTGGACACTCCAGGGAAAATCGACAAGCCTGACACATTTTTTCCTCACACCCATAACAAATTTTTGAGGGGGCTCGGGCCCCATGAAGTCTGTGGATCTGTGGATACGGTTTCAATTATTTTTGTTTGTTTTGAGTTGGACCTCGATCCAAGGAACGAATGTAAGATCCAAGTCTTTGATTCGACACTTTGTATCTGGTGATGATGTCGCCTTGTTGAAACTAGTAATACCTTTCATAGGCGGATCTAGGGGGGGGGGGGAGGGGGACACATGCTCCCCCCCCATACCCTTAAAAATAAGCAAGATTTTTAATATGGTCCCATAATCATTGCGTTCATTTTGTATCACGAGATATCCTTGTGCCCCCCCCAGAACAAAATCCTGGGTACTGCCTTGCTCGTGCCCCCCCAGAAAGAAATCCTAGACCAGCCCCTGATACCGTTAAATAAATTGGTGGAATGAAATAAATTTTTAGAAGCGAAAATCCCCCCCCCCCCCAAGAAGCAGAAATCGCACGTTTTTAAGGAAAATAAAATTTTTTTAAGCAATTAATTTTAAAAACTAATAAAGAGCTGTTACAGTTTACTTAAAATGTTGATTTCATTCACTTTTTTCATGCTTTAATCTCACCTTCAACTTGAAAAACCATGGCCTACCCCGCACCACTCTTGTTTTGATCCTGGGTACGCCCTTACACGGCCACACATTTCTTGTGGAGGACGTCCAACTATCTTCTATATTATCTATACTGTATAGATTCCTTTTTCTCAACTTATACGCAACCTAACTCTACAAATGAGGTACCAAAATGCACAGAATTTATCAGAGAACATGCGACGGCATATCTTACTTCCTAAATATTGCTATTGTTTCCTAACATTGGTTTTTAAATAATTAAAAAAAAACAAAAAAAAACAAAAACCGGTAAATATTCCTGACGTTAACGGCGCACAAACTGATACATTTGTTCATTTGCAACAATATCTCGCATTCTTTAAATATTTATTATCTAAATGCAGCTGATTCCACATTCAAGTCTCCTGTTGATACGTAAGTATGAGTCATCATGTGCGTTTAACAGAGGATAGTGTAATTACTTACAATGTTGTGTTTAAAGAGGTCCTCTGACCTCAATTTGTACATGGACATTCCAGTTACATTTGTACATAAGACCCCGCCTTTTTTTCTTCTACATTTTAAAATTAGAAACGCGCCTAATCCCTCTGTGGACCTGCATTGAAAAGAGCGGGGGAAGCCCGCTCGTCCCCATATATATGCGTAAACATAAAGGTGACAGATAAATAATCTAGGAGTTACGATAACTTCGAACCTATCATGGGGCACACATAAGTAATGTTTGTGGCGGAGCCCTGCAGGGAAGAAGAAGTTCGGTTTCGTAAAGCATATTGTGGGAAGATTTTCTGAGGAGAAAGTAAAAGAGAGGTGCTATGTCGTCCACCTTGAATACTAAGCGAGCTTATGGGCGTGCAGAAAGATTTACGCAGATGTTAAAAGTGTTGGGTTGGGAGCCGCTAGAGACTCCCAACCCAAACCCTAGAAACTAGGATTTTCACTTGCTAAATACATTGAAACAACTGCTTGAGATCTCGTTTCTTTTCATCCCTAACAATCAAAGTGGACTTTTTGTCATCGGGAAAGCTTTTGCAGTAGTTCTATGCAGTCAATAATAAATGTTAGTTGGACTCTTCTTTCTTGGTCACTCATCTATTTTAATCAGTCAAAAGTTTCACTGCTCGCTCGGCATGACCATGGCGAGGGAATAGCCATTCTCCCGGTTGAAGTTTCTCGGTGTTTTGCAATGTCAATAGGGTGGTTTCCCATTATTTTTTTATTGCCTAAATCGAAAAATTATTACTCCTGGAGTACGCATTTCACGCTCTTAGATTTTCCAATGACGATATCTATTTTTCGCGATTAAACGAAAAGTGAAAATTTTCAAGTGCGCGGAAACGCGATGGCTAAGTAGGAATGATGGGAAAAGTCCGTGTGACGTATTTGTGATTCCCGCTGACGCCCTGTGAGGTGACCTTGAGGCGAGGCCTGAGCGCTGATACGACGCAGGCTGCTAGCAGGTAGTAGAGTACCCTGTTAGCAGGTAGCGCTTGGCTTAAATAAGGATTATTACTACCTTATTAAAACGAAGGAAACTTTCCGATCTTAGACAATTTTAATAAGTGATTATTAAGAGATGTTTCCCTGAGCTCTGTGCCTCATGCCAGCATTGGTAATCTCTAACGATGTAAAACTCCTGACTACTCGTATAGAATCTAGGTCCCTGTGACGTCACGTGGAGTGACATCGCATGGGCGCCAGTCTGGCCTTTTTCAAATGCAGTTAAAATTCAGCTTATTAAAACAACTTGTCTGTTTCCACACTATTTTATTTTTACCGACCATGGTTTCGGCAGCTTGTTCCATTGTCAAGGTTTTGTCTTTAAAGTTCGTTGTATTTGTTCAGTGTCATTGTCTGTAAAGTTCATTGTCAAAGTTAAAATTGACCATTAACATTCGTCTAAACTGGGATTTCTAAAACCAAATGATTTGTATATTATGAATACACTAATGGTGGGTAACGAATCGCAATCAATGCATATCGTTTTCTTTGATGAAGGAAACTACCCTATTGTCTCCCTGATAATCCTTGAGTAGTAGCGACCTTCTTTATTCAATAAAGGGGCGAAATATTGTCCAGAAAAAGGGATGCATGCGGAAGAAAACCTGGAAGAATCACTGCCTGAGTCTTTCTTCGCCGTATCCCATATGATCGACGCTTATTCAAGGTTAAAAACCATGTGATAGATAGGCTCTTCAGGTAAAAATATTGACAGGTCGACGTCAGTGGCCCGCGTTTATGCTGGGACCATCAGCCTCAGCAATGAAATGTTGGCGGTTAAACGATATTTAATAGAATCTAGTTGTGTCCGCAATAAGCAATGGTTGAAGGTCGGCACCAACGTATTACGTATACGGTTAGCGTATTGCTTGCATCCAGGATACATCTATCTCAACTATCCACTATACTCAGCTCACTCGTTACTTGAGGCCTGTTTATGGAAAATAAGTAGCTATATACCAGCCCCATGACACTCCCTATCCCACTCCATTGGGAACCCATGGTCTTTTATTGAAGTCGTTTCCTCAACCTGCCGCACGTTTGCCGGGGCGGCGCCACGTATTCTGGAGGGCAAGAAGTAGCGGGTAAGTTAATTTCCGTATTGTTGAGCGCATACTACAGGTGAGTGGAAATAGTCATTTTTGTAATTAATTAAGATTTAGTTTTCATTTATTTTCGAATGTTAGTCTTCTGCATTATTTCCTTATTGTTCTACATTAATATTTCGTGGATATATATCGCGGATTTATTGAAAAAAGGAAAATGCCGTGGACGTGTGTGGTACCGCGTTGCACCACTGGTTATGGCCACAAGACTTCGGGGATTTCGCTTTTTAGAGTCCCCAAGGACCCTGAGAAGCGATGAAATAGCTGTACGATTCCTTTTTTTGGTGTGCTAAAGCTCCAAAATTTATACATATTTTAAATAACAGGTTCTGCTGTTCCAGTGGTCAATGTCATTCACAGTGGAGGAATGAAGTAACACTGAGAAAATGCAAGATGTGCGACGGCTTTCATCAACTATTCATCATTCTCTCCTACTAAATTGAATCTCTTAGAATGATTAGTAATTAGAAATAGAAATTAGTAATAGAAAGAATTAATAGAAATGTTAAATTGTGAGTACTTAAAATTTATTTTTCATGACATTACCTTGCATTGATTGTATAAATAATCTCAGTTTCAATAGCATTGTGAAATCATTCTGGAAATGTAGATTTGATGTGTGTGTACATTATATAAGTTGGAAAAATGTGAATCGTTTTCATTCTTAATACCTCTTTCGATGATTTCTTTTAATGCAGCTGTTATCGATGGTGCGTGCAACTCTCATGAAAAGTATATTTACCGCGTATTAGCAGTATTAGCCTGTGGTTTCTGTCGTACTACTCATCTTATTTTTGGGCGAGGGATAATATTTCAGATTTTCCAGCACCTGAAAGTGATCAGACATCCGCAAATCCCTCGGATTATATCCATTGCACTGTTTTCGTGGAAGTTTATTCGGAAATTATTTGCAAAATCTCTTTCGTTCTTATCTTTCATATGGTATTTTACTTCCTTAAATCTCAAATTATTCCTTTGGTGAGTAGGCAAGCATCGTTATAAAATAGCCTTTAACGGTAATAATGGTACTTCCGGAAATTATTCACCCTGTTCAACGATTAAATATGCCTATTCTATACCCGCAAAACGTCCCTAGGATAGAATCATTTTTTTAGGTTTGCTGTGACCTGCCATTATTGTTATCACTTGATCGAGACTCAGGAGATTAAAAACATTAACATACGTCACTTCATAAGAAGTATTTCACTTCGGCCTTGGTAAGAAGCCGTTTGCGTTTCTGATATTATATTTGTTAATAGTGTTTGAAAGCAAGGAATAACATCTATATTCTTATAAGGCCGTGGAAACATGACGATGGGCTCAGAGGCAATGGTGCGTACGTAGCTTCTATGACAACTTATATTAACGTTTACCACAAGATAGCTATAAATAATTATTTCATTAAAAATACCTTCCCTCACTACATAAGGTTTTAACTGCTGACAATCTTTCGTTATGGCTGTAACTGATTTTACAAAGGTATGGAAGCAGACGAAGCTGAAATCCAACGCCTTCCATTTGATTAATACTCACGAATGAGAACGATTTCTACGTATTTTTCGCTATAAGATGTTAAGTGCATATGAACTTGTTAACTAGTAACCACTGTCGAGGTGTTTATATTCATTGTTGCCATAAATTAGTTCATAATTACTGAAGTATCGTATACAGATACGTAGGAAACTTGCCCTTCAGGATAGGTGGCGCCCCTACCGGCCTCAACGGGAAACGGCCTCATTAAATGACCATGCCTGAACCATAGATCTTTTATACAGTAGATGGCGCTTTCCCCTAGCCCCTTACGGCCGGAGCGCGTAGCCAACATACCGCCCCCCTTTCGCTCTCGGTGTCACGTGGTTCGGGTCAAAGTAATGGCGGCGTTTGAATTATCTGTTGTGAATATCGTTCCCGCTCCGGTAAAAGACATGTTTCTTCTACTAACAGCGCTAGGGAAGTACGTGTCTATTTTGCTATTTATTTTTATTTACGTTTTGCTGTATTATATATGCACCTGATTGCAAAATAGAGTTCATATCAATTCAGTTTTAAGAACTAGTTTCCCCAATTATGCGCAACTGAAGCAGCCTGTAGGAATACATGCTTGTTTTCGTTTGTGTCCTTTACAGAGCATCACCTGCGTCCAAAGGCTCCGTTTTTATACGTAAATAAAATTGACAAAAGTTAGCAATAACGCAGAGGTAGATTACACGGTTTGACAAAGAATGTATACACAACCATAGACTATGAATTTCAACCACCAATCCAGTACATTTATAAGTAATCCTACACAAATAATAGGTACTATCTTTTTTCAATAATAAACCATTAATAGAATGTATTTGTTAACTAACCATGGGCTTCATGAATGAATAATAGACAATTCTAAGGAAAGGTACTTCCAATGTAGTATGACTTTCAAAGCCAGAGAAGAGCATTAGGAGCTGTAACCAGCTGATTATTCCTCCTATCTGGTAATAATCTCTCGTTGCTTAGGGCAAATCGATGAAAATATAACTTAAGATCCTCATAATGTTAATTAACAAAAGTACCCGCAATAGTCACAGTGCCAGCATTGATTTTATGAAATTTTATACGCGAACATCTCTCGTACGTAAGTCAGTGCGCATAAAATGATTAAATATGCTTCAACATATATTAGTAAGAAATTTTTGTTTATTAAAGAAACCTTATACTCCTAAAGAAACAATATACGTCCACTGGAGGTGTAATGAAAGCATCGCAGATAATAAAGTTCATTGGAAGATGTATAGCCGACAATGGAAAACAAGGTTTGAGTACAAAAGTGAAACTCAAATTTCACTCCATCAAAGAAGACTATAAATTTTACATTCTAAACGACCACAGTGTGTATGTCCATATATTTGGTAAAACATAGGGGAACCCAGTGTGGAACGGGGTGGCGGGGCGGAACGGGGCAACCGATTTTTAAGTGCGAAATAAAGCAGGAGTAAATATAACTAGTCCAAATTGTTGTTGTTAAACATATAAGGAACACACCAATCTGGGCTAGATATAGTTATTGCCGCTTGCGCAGCACCTTTTTTCGCGTTTAAAAAAATCGCTTACCCCGTTCCGACCCGCCACCTCGTTCCGCCTCGTGTTCCCCTATATATCAATTTCATATAATTCCAAAATAAGGATGGACAGTAGGCCGGCCCTTATTTTTCAGAATTGGGAAAAGTTATGTTTTCCTAGTCTCAAAATGATCCAAATGAGGTTCATATTCACGTGTTAAAATTTGGTTACTTTAAAATAACGGCAACCCGTGCCCCAAGGGCCCTAAGTACTGAGGACCCTCAATTGAGTTTTTTGGGGCTAAAAAAGTGCTATTTCTATGTAAAACGTAAAAGTAAAGCCCTTTAGGGCCGATTTTCTATTTGTTTTGACCTATCTCTAAGCGTTTAGGAGATATCGTCCGTCGAAATGCAGTCCATCCCCCAGGGCGCCACTCCGCACCGCGGCGCCGCTGAGGTACGGCCCGCACCACTTACTAGAGACTTCCCCTCCACCCCCTCCCCTCCGGTGCCAAAGACTTTGCTCCTGACGACAAGATCTAGCCTCTGAAGAAATGTGTTTACGTTAGAAAGAATTTAATTGCCATTAAAATATTTCCTATCCAAGTGATCAATTTATTTTCACTCTGTTCATGAATTGCAGTACACATCAACCAAAATAAAATAGATTTCAGTGTATTTCTAATCTTTCACTGACACCCCATAATCGGCAATTAAAGTGTCTTTGCGCACGTTCGGGGTTGTGCTAAGATGAAAATTCACACTTGGTAATAAATTTTAAAAGCTCTCTTTCTTCTATGTGACTGACTTAAAATCTTGAATTGGTTTCACCCCTCTCTCTGCGCGATCATCTACCACTTGAGAACCCCGATTAATTTACGAATCGTTCTTGGATGTTCATCCCATTCTCGCATGGGCACATTAAAGAACGCAGTGCATATTTGCAATGTATTAAATAGATTTCTCGAATTAGTTGTGACAAAATTTGATATAGATACCTTCTTCAGTCATGTCTTCATGTTTACAGAATGCCTTCTTCGGTGGATCATTTTTCCCTCACATGTGCTCATATGGCGAATCACGTTTTCCTTTTCACATCTAGAAAAGGATTCGTCAAAGAATGACAGGCCAACCTACTACTCACTCAGGTACCACAAATGGTTTGAAAGCCTCTTTTGTACTGCTTTTGCTATGCCCAGGTTAACACTTTCGTAATTAACAAGTATTTTTAGGAACTGCGGGTCACTCTTGGGAGCAGATGGAGCACAAGGAGCGGATAACCACATCTGTGTCTTTATTCTTGGATATTTTGAAATGTATTCCACCAATAACTGCATTTCGTGCTCCTCTTTGATTGCGTAAAATTTTTACTTCTTCAGCCCAAGCACATTTGTCCGAGAGATTAGCTGCACTTTCCTCCTCGTGCGTTAAAAATTCAATTCTACCGCTCCTTGCAATGCCAAACAAATCATCAAGTTTTGTTACGAAATATTCTCTTCATCTGCACTGTAGTTTCTGCTCTCTCTTTATGTCGTCAAACATTCAACCATTCTTTGCGTAATTATTCTAATTTTTCAATCGCCTTATTTTCCATAATAACAGGAATTCTCGGTTTGTACCATGGATGAAACGCATTTCTTACGATTTTTCTCGCACTAAGTCTCATACATTTCGGACCCATTAGTTGATAGAAAAAACTCGCAGTACTCTCTCACTGTAGGTAACTTTAAGCCAAGTATTTCCATATTTTCTTTTCCAACCAGTTCAATGCCTGGATTTAGTCTTGATTAAATGCCTTTCCTTGTTGGTCTAGGCTTACAATGAACGTCACGTCTATTCATGACAAACTAGTTATTTCACCATTTTTCTCCTTAAATTCTAGAAAAGTTAGCACTTCCTATCCTTTGCACACTATGCACAAGAATTAACTATCTCTCCACATTGATCTACATCCGTGAACTGACTGCCTCGTATCTTCTTCCTTGAATATTTCTATCTACTGTTGGAGCCCTGGAAGCCCTGCTCATTTCTTTCATTCCTTTATAATTCACAGACATAATTGTATCACATTCTTATAATATTTTGTACATAAAGAGCACTTTAGAACAAAGCATGCTGGAAAGGTTTGCGGCCGTATGGCGGCAACAAATTAAGGTTTAAGGGGCGGTACCCAGTACATAGGACGGCGTTGAGGGTTAAAATTGACATTATAGACTTTGACAACATTAATCATGACACAAGAGGAACAACCTGTTCAATACTGTACCACTAGCATGTAAATATTGTCGTCAGGAGCAAAGTCTTTGGCGCCGGAGGGGAGGGGGTGGAGGGGAAGTCTCTAGTAAGTGGTGCGGGCCGTACCTCAGCGGCGCCGCGGTGCGGAGTGGCGCCCTGGGGGATGGACTGCATTTCGACGGACGATATCTCCTAAACGCTTAGAGATAGGTCAAAACAAATAGAAAATTGGCCCTAAAGGGCTTTACTTTTACGTTTTACATAGAAATAGCACTTTTTTAGCCCCAAAAAACTCAATTGAGGGTCCTCAGTACTTAGGGCCCTTGGGGCACGGGTTGCCGTTATTTTAAAGTAACCAAATTTTAACACGTGAATATGAACCTCATTTGGATCATTTTGAGACTAGGAAAACATAACTTTTCCTAATTCTGAAAAATAAGGGCCGGCCTAATGGACAGCATCCATTAAACAGAATCTACAAGAAAAAAAGGGTTTAGAAATAACATAATAGCAATTAGAAACCGTACAGTCTAAAAAGATTCAGTTAGCATAGGGCAATAGAAAAAAAAGAGGAACCTGAAGAACTGATTAAGGGCTCAGCCTCAGCTCACACTCAAATAGGCATAAAGTAGCCTAAAAATAGTTTACAGTTACATGCTATTGGAATGCCTTTACAGTTACATGCTATTGGAATTGGAAGCCATACAGATTCTGTAAAATACATTTTGTTCAGGTAGCCGAATGAGTTGAAAATAGATAGAAAATAAATCTTACTTGTTCTTATTCTTGATTGATCATTAGGGAATATTATTTCACGAACTATGTTATTTGTCTGATTTTCTTCAAAATCTTGCTCCAGGATATGGTCACTTAAATGTAGAAATCGGGAAGTAATAGCTGTGAATACTTAGTGAGTACTTCCATCGTCAATACACGGAAAATATCCTTGTTCCGTTACTTGCCGGATGCCTGAGCTCCCCTGAATGCTTTTTATTTTCTTATTAAATAGCGCATGCACTGCGATACACGTATCGTTACTCAGTAATAAATATATCCATGGCTAATACGGCATTAATTTCAACAGGAAAAAAACGTAGCAGTGAAAAGAAACACAAATTCCTTTCAGAAATCTCTCATCGCAACCGAAGGCACTACGCGTATTCACCACGATGCTGACCCGAGTCACGTGATACACGACAAGCTTATGTTGACCACGCTTACGTGACGTCATGCGCCATCTACCTATATGAAAGATCTATGGCCTGAACGGAGAGTGTCCAGACCTTCTCATATTCTAAGACCGTGCTATATACATATACTCCAAACGGAGGCCTTAGCATTAAATTTCAGCACTCATACGCCAATGGCGGCATTCGCTCAAACAATCAGCGTAGAAACTGTTGAAATTAGTGTGGTAGAGTTTGGGTCGATTCTGAATTCACGTGAAATTAAGCTTGAAACGTTGGAAAGCGCAGTGCCGTTGTTTTATTCACGCGCTTCGTAGATGCAGATGCAATTGTTTTTTGTTGCGCATGCGCAGCACTACTTCTGAGGCACGCGGCTCTAATTGTAGGCAAATTTCTCATGAAAAAGTTTTCATGTTGGAACCACCTTACTTTCTTGAAAATACAGGACTATTTTATAGAAATAGTACTTTTACGCCTTTATAATTATTTTGACAAGGAACACATCATTTGCACGTCGCGTATGCATGACCGGTATAACGCTGAGATGTATTTACGCGTAAGCAATGCAGACGACTGTGTTTAAGCTTGCATTGTTGATGTATAAGTACATTTAAATTATTTACGTCATAAATTACGTGAATTTCCTTAACGCCTGTTCTTCTCCTTTTCATGACAACATCCAATTTAAAAATGCAAATACCTCCGATGAATCATTAGCCCTCGCCCAAGTGACATCAATAAATCGGTAGTTACGCGATATGCATTCCTAATTACCGAGGAATCTCTGGTAAACTTAAATGTGAATGAATATGGTTAGCTAAATTGTGCATTTTATTTTATTAATTTTGAATATGAATAACTGGTACGAACTTGGAATTTGAGAAATCAAAATAAATACATAATATATATTTTAAAAATTGCTTATGAATAGGTTTGTGAATTAGGTCATTGTAAATTTTGTCCGATGCTTGTACAATTTATTTTATTACAGGTTGACGGAAATTGTACAATAAGAATAATTTCCTTGAATTAATTGATAATAAAATAATTTATGTTGACCATAAGAAACACCTGATGTAATAATTGTGGTAAATTTTTCTCCCCATTTTGAGAATATGGCATAGAGTAAAAAAATGACTCTTAGAATGAAAAAAAAACAATTTTTTCTGCTTTCGTCGGTGCACGCGTCGAAAAACCGACGGCCTTCACACATTCATATTTAAGTTTATGACGTCACAGACTGCTGCCGGGTTGGTCAACGTATCTCACCTACTACCATGATAAAAAGAAGAACACAATGGTAATTTACACACTTTTTAATATTACAACTCAGCAGCGACCATGGTTTCAACACATAAGTGTCATTATCAAGGATTATTGTAATATTAAAAAGTGTGGAAATTACCATTGTGTTCTTCTTTTTATCATGGATATAAAGAACTCCCACAAAATCGAGCCGGATACGATTTTATACGTTCACCTACTACTCTTCCTTTCGAAGCGGCCCCGTGTGTTTCGTCGTTGTTTACGCTATTTAGGGCGATTCCATCCCTAAATTAACTGGGTTTTCCTTGAACGAGTAAGCGAACCGGAAAACGAAACCAACTCATGAAAAGCGGGTGGCAACTTTCGCTCTCTTTATTTCCAAGTTATTGAGAGGGAGACTTCATTTTCTTTCTGAAATTTATATACCAAAAATCTAATGAATTTATAAATCGAATTGCGAATTCGGGCCTTATTAAAACATAAACGACACCATAATGAACAAGCATCTTTCAGTGTGAATCTTCTTGGAACTGCGCAATATTTTTTATAAGTTCGACAGTAAATATGAAAAAAATGGAGGTATTGAAGGCTTCGGATTTGTTTTCCTAGAGGAAAATGAAGGGCTTGAATAAAAATTTTCAACTGTCAAAAATCTCTCAACGCACTTCTTAGATTCTTTTCCGGGTCAAAGATTTCGGAGCCAACTCGCTTATCACACGCATTTTGAAGCGGCTTGCGGGGCTGCATGTGGATTTGGATATGATTGTTTACGAGCTGACGCCGACATGCCCGGGGGATCCTTTCTATATTCTCGACCGAAGGGTGACCTCCTATTTTCGCTGCATCCAAGAAAAAAAAGGTGTCAGAAGCCGCTTTTCTTTTTTTACCGAGCGATGGATGAGGCTATCGGATTGGTTATGAACTCAGGCGGCGGGGGCGCTCACTTGCAATCGATTGAACGCAATAACAATCGATTTTTCCCGCCTACGCTTTAGAATCGAGCGATCGCACGAGGACGAGAATCGCCTCCATCGCAAGTGCCGCTTCATCTGTTTGTCGACGGAAATTTCAATTAGAAAATGAATAGAGATATTTTCGCCGTCTGCCCGAGAGTTCCTTCGGCGGTTTATTAGAAGAAAACGGATTCAGCGATGACGAAATCGGGAAGAGAATTGCGATAGCAAATGAGGCGTTCATGAGCAGGAAGGAGCTTATGATAGCATCGTTGAATAATAGTTTGATTAAAGGTTAGTGAAGAGTCTGATGTGGGGTGTAGCGCTTTACGGTGCAGAAACGTGGACACTGAGGAAGGAGGAAGAGAAAAGATTGGAGGCATTCGAGGTGTGGGTGTGGTGAAGAATGGAGAAGGTGAAGTGGATGGAGAGGAGGAGGAACGACGATGTGCTGGACATGGTGGGTGAGGAGAGGCAGCTTTTAGATGAAAAACGGAGGATACAGAAGGTATGGATGAAGCGAGAACTCAGCGGCGAGGGGTTGCCGAAAACAGTGTTAGAGTGTAGAATTTTAGGCAAACAAGGGAGAGGAAGGGGGAGAATAGGATATTTAGATAAAATGAAAGGGAGTAGGCCTTAATGTGAATTTAAGAGGGAAGTCCGTGAAGGGAGGCAGATTGCCAGAATACTCCGTGAGTACTCCAGGGAAAACTTATCTTAATCGGCGGAATACTTTAATAATAATTATTCACGATTGAGATGAGTTTATGGCTGAAAGTATAATTACCTGAGTAAGGGCTTTAATGCGCAGAAATCGAAATCTACGGTTAACAAACACTCACATAACCAGTGAAGCCATTTGGTCGTGCAGTCTACATTACGTGGTCCCAGCTTGAAAAATTATTTGGTAATATGGATCAAATAATAAATTGGAGAATTTAAACATATCTGATGAGCAATTTTTGGTCAAAAATTAAAAGATGATAAGACAAATCTTTCCTCTTACAACAAAAAAGTAATAAAATTTCCCATACGACGTAAGTTGTGTTTACTATGTGTGCAGCTATTTGGTATAGAGTTCGGTAATGCAGGACTTTATTTTAATTTAACTTGCGATTCTTGAATAGTCATAGTTTTTTATCATATTAGTTACCGATAGCAGAGAGAGCCTGCGCCTGTAGTATGATTCTCTGTGATGATAATATTCAGCGGGTAGGTAGCGGCATCGAAGACGTTGAGCTATGGCATTTAGACATTGGCTTGAAAGGTGTGTGATGTGTTCATATTTTGGCCTAATTTATGGAGAATTTACATTTTTGTAAATTTTTAAGTAATAGTCCTGGTGTATCACCGCATGGAAAGTAGCAATATTTTGAATTGTTCTCAGTAAATTGTAATTAATCCTAACAACATTTTTTCAATCGCCAAACTTGAATTTTAACCCGGAAAACTCCGAACTATAGCTCACTGCTCTACCTACTACCGTAAGAAGATATAAATACACGAGAGAAGGGCATATTTTGAATTTTTCATGAAAATTACTTTTTCTTCGTTTCTGAGGGAGACCTCCTTTTGCTTCGTGAGAAGATAAATTGATTGAACGGAAGAGACGAAAGTTGAGTGCGCCCACCGTTTGATTAACCGTGGGAATAGTCGATAACAATCCATCAATACTGGAGTTGATTGAATTGCTTCCGAGTAAGATTATGTTCCTTCTCTCACGTTTATGTTTGAGTGGCCGCCACGATGCCCCTTAAGGTCAGAGGTTAGGACTTTTATTGCCTCCAGTCCCCGCTGTCTGCCCACGCCCCTGTTTGCGGACATTCTTCGTATTGCTCGAGTCGACGAGCCGGTGAGGGGAGTGGCATGTTTGATATTCCGGAATCAACGAGTCTGCTCCATTTTCACTATCCACCTTCCTCTACAGGCTTTGTATCCCGGCGGCTAATATGGGCAAACTTTTCTCGAGATTCCCACCGGGTTTAATACGCCGTTTCTGCCGACGTTTCGATCTCTGACTCGGGTATCATCCTCAGGGCTGCTGAATGTCGTTTTAATTGCTCTTTGGGCGCTAAGTCCAAAGGCCGTTTTACACGGGACACGGAATTGCGCAATCTGACGTACGTGCGAAGGAGCAATCAAAATTGCGTCGTGTAAAGCGGTGAATTGCTAGAACACATGCGAGAATGCGTGGATGCGAGACGGCAAAATAGCCCCTGTTCTAATTTCGTTCATGCATTCGCGCAATTCCACGCCATTTTAGAAATTAATGCAGCTCTAACCTGCGCAATTCCGTGTCCCGTGTAAAACGGCCTTAAGTAACACAAAATTCTCCTACCTCTCATTGTCACCAACAACGACTTAGCAGCACCCTCTCGAACGCACCGTAACGAATATCACAAGAATCCTCTCTTTGACATAATATTGACATAATCCAACCCTTCTGCATAGTAAATGCTGAGGAAGTCTCTCGCGGTAATTAGGAGAGAATATATTACACTCTTTTTCATTTATCTTTATAGATTGGTTTGCAGCTGATTTGTGAATCGCTATTAAGCTTTACGCTTAATTTTTTCACGGAACTCATAATGAACATAATTCGCTATATGCTTCATGAATATCAGTCTTGGTGTATTCTATGTAAGGTACTCTGATTCAAACTCTTTTCCCTGCATTAAGACTTCTGAGTTAGTTGTCACCATTCCCTTCGAACGGAAATTGTAAATTGTACGCTTGTATCTTCTTTTCACGAGATATTGAGCGGTTTTTTCCTTTTTAATTATGTAGAAGACCTCGTCGTTTTTCACATTATGACTTCACAGTATTTTTGAAGGTGTTATAGATAAAAAAGTGAAGTTTTTATGTGTTCCAACAAGGAAAGAGTAGGGAAAGCCTTCACCATAGTTAGCAATGGAGGTATTCTAACATTGGTCTTAACGGCACTCTATTTCTGTGGACTTTGGTATGCCCATAACATCTTGGAGGAGAAGAAAGGGACACGAAGCTGTACATTCCCTGCATCTTGAGGTTGTAAACCTGACTTCTTGACGAAGGACACTGCTTTCCTTATTACCACTTCTGTGGGATCTCGACACATAAGTAGATAAAATTGGTCTTGTCAAATATTCTGACGATTCCATGCTGTTTTTTGGATGCGTGTCATTTGCTTGAAAAATAATAATTTCTATATTTCTTCTTTTTTACAGGATTTATATATACATATAATTCATAGCATACTACACGAATAAAATACTCCATTAGAACACCATCTATTTCCCCCTCCTTGCAAATCTCTGGAGTAGCTGTCAGAACTCTATTATGGCGCTGGTCGTGACATGTGACTTGTTGTCTTCCATTACACGATAGTATTTATATTTTTCTGATTTATTCGATTCGATAAAGGACCTGGTGATTGTGTGCCTTCGCGATATTTGCGGTGATCTAATCATAGTCAAGATTTAAAATATTGACTGCGATTAGATCCAAGCCAAGGGGATTGCATTGAGGAGGCCCAATTCCAAACCACGGAAGGTTGATATCTGTTGCCACTTCGGTCGCATTTTAATCGGTTTTCAATAATGTCCACGGCGCGGTGATGAGTGCAATGCGATCCACTTTTTTCCATTATTTTGCAGTGTTATGTTTGTAATTACATGGAATAGCATTGGAAAGTTATGAATTTGATAAGTAACATCGTCATAAATCTAAATTTTGGCTGAAACCCCGAATTATACTTCCCTTACTTACCCCTCTTATTATTAATTACTATTCCCTCACTTATTTCCCCGTGAAACTCAGATCAATTTGTCCGTCAGCGATGCGAGTGGCGACTTTTGTAAACCCATTTAAATGCGCGGTGTGCGACAACACATTTAGAGGTAGACTTGAAGATCCTCTTTTGTAGTATTCGTGATCCAAGCATTAAATAAGAGAGAAAGTAGTTTTTAATCTATGCAGTGGAGGTATTCTATTTTGCTCCTATAATCTCTGTGGCCCACGGCTGTTTTCACTCATTACTCCCATTGGGGAAATGATATTGGGGCCATTTGCGCCTCCGTCCCTCAGTTCGCCATTCGTTCTGCAAGGCCTTTGTGAGGGTTGTAAGCGAAGCCGTTTGCCATTCGCAGTGTCGCAGTGACAGAGAGAGGCTTCGAATGGCAGGAACCATTTCAGCGGTGGAGACGTAATGAAACCTCTTCAGCGCCTTCTTGGTTTGGCGAATTCCCGCTGCCATTATCCCTTTTCGAGCAGATTACTTTCGTGCGGTGACGAATTTCCTCCCGAGGTCCCAGCCTCGTAATCGCCTTGCGACCTTCCCTCTCCCCCCACCCCTGGTGAGAAATTTTGTCGCTTCGTTCCGCCTCTCCGTCAATCGAGTTAACGGAAGTCTCCGGGTTTCTACCGCTTCCCTCCTCCTCTCTGTATCTACTCTCTGATTCAACATCGTTGACTTCAGGGATGGCGAGAGTTACAGTCTTGTCGGCTTAGACCGAAATATTGGGAAAATACCTCAAATCGTGATAGGAGCATGCCACTCAGCGGGTATGTCCACCCATGGAGAACACAAGAGGTCATGAAGATGTCTTTAGAATGGTCACTAAAAGTTTTAATGACCAATGAATGGTTTTACTGAGGTGTCGAAAAGAAAAAAAAAAGATATCGGCGAAAATACTAGCCAGAATCTGTTAATTTTGTTAGCTCGGCAGTTCAAAGACACACTTAAATCCATTTCCACAAAACTACTTATTAATTAAACGTACATTTACTTCATCAGTAACGTATATTACGATTGGTTGTTAAGTAGTCTAAAAAAAGCAAACTAAGTCCTCTTCAGAATACAGAGAATTGCTGAAACAGCACTAACATTACTGCATTAATTAATACATTTTTCACTCGCTGATTGTATCTAATATATCTCGGTGAAAAAATTTTCTTTGTTACGTTCTATACAATTACGTTTCGTGGACTGTAAATCTACGTTTAGTGTAATGTTGATTATTTTATTTATTTAATTAAAGAATGTGTACATTCATATTACTTTTTACTCTTTTTGATCATCTCAAAAATATTGTCGCAGTATTATGGTGTGGGGAAGAAAATAAGTCTATTTGTGGTATTTTTCACCGTTTTTCGGCCATCAAAACGCCGTCTTTTTTACCTCTGTTTAACAAACCAGAAGAGGCCGTGGTTGGGTCATGAGGTAATGAAGGATAACTGGTTTTATTGACCTGGGATTGAGAGGATTTATAACCATCAAAATGGCGTTTCTTTGACCTCTTTTCTAGCTTGGCGTTTTCCTAGGGCAGAATACCAATCTTCGATATGGCCTACAGCTCCCTTTCGTGCCTAAAGATTTGATATGGTGGTCAATTTCCAATATGGCGGCTTATTGAAGTTTATGTTCAGCTATCATAGGTTTTTTTAAATTTATTTTTTAAAATTATAACTGCCTTTATTTGCATATACAAACTTGGTCCTTCTAAGCCACATGGCTTGTCAGAAGGTTCCAGTTATTCAATACAAAATGCGGCACATTGAGAGCATAGCATTTATATTACAAGTTTCAACTTCAACTTTAGGGGATTTTAAACAAAACTATGATAATTTAATATATTTTGTACATTTCAGATTGAAATAAAGAAAGTAAAAGTTAACAATGTCACTTATTAACCAATCTTTCACTTTTCTTTTAATGTCGGCCAAAGATTTGAGATTTCATAAAGCCTTTGGAATACAACATTCTTCAGCAAACCTTTTACCGTACATGTTATTATAAAGATAAGTTTTCAACAAAGGACTGTTGCGTTTGTCCATAGAATGTGTATTATTACATTTATTTTTATATGGTGATTTCATAGATATGTAATTTTCTACCATATTTGGGACGCACCAGACAAGGCAAGAGTTCGGCATGAAACAATCTGTCAAGTGGGGTCATAAACTTGACGCATCGCCACTGCTAAACAGTTTTTTTCTCTCCGGTAACGTTTTTTTAAAATTACTTTTTTGTCTTGAAAAATTGGGTTTGGGTGAGGCGGAAAATTTCTGGGTGCATAAAAAGAGAATCTTTCTATCATCTGCCTGCATTTTGAATTCGACAATTTTTGGCCGTGTTTTCCTGGAAGTAAAAATTTTGATTGATATTCAGCCATATATGCTGAATACTGTTCTGTACACCCAGAAAAATTCAAGTTGATGGTGAAATTTTAAAATTAATGCATCGCGAAAATTGTAAAATACGACAGATCAACAGCGAGTGTTTCATCATCGCTACTCTTTTACTTCTTGACCTCTACACTCACTCTCTTACTCCTGTGGCTATTCGAAACCTATAAGGTCTTTGGTCTCACCATTCAAGCGTCTCCACATTCTCCGGTCGCCTGCCATATCCAGCTGGGCTCCCATCTTCCTCACGTCCCTCTTAACTTCATCGCCACAGCGCATTCTCCGTCTATCTACCGGTCTTTTGCCTACGAGTTTGCCTTCCAGAACTTTTAATATAAGACACGGTCTCAGGCGTTATTTTGTGGAATTTTTTCATTAAAGAATAAAATAAAATAACTTTGTTTTATTCCACACTTTATTTTAAATAGCACGACCCGGGTTTCAGCATCTAGTGCTATCATCAGGTGATCAGCATCTAGTTTTTACATGGAAAAGGCCTCCTACGTTTAATTTGTTTATTTTCATACCACAAAAAACAGCTCTATTCGGCCTTTTACATTGGGGTTATTAAAATGTTAACAATTTAACGTATAACAATGCATCTTAGGCAGCAGAATTTTCGGTGAATTTTAACTATACAATTTTATATTGACTACAGGATGTCAATGAAAATCGGTCTTGAAAGGTTATTCGTCGTCCTCGTAATTGAAGGTCATTCGTCATTGATGCATGTTATTATATAGTCCGTCAAAACAATTCTAGTTAAAATCACGGCCGGTCTTGCGATTTTATCTTGGTACTGCCCATCGGATAAATAATAAATTGTTGCTGCTATATGAGCGCAACACCATATTCTTCTATTTCCATTACCACAATCACAGCAATATGTCAATATGGTGCCTCATACGATGCCATTCATTGTAAGTATATTCTAAATAAAAAATACCTCCCGTCTTAATTTAGCCAAGAATCACAATTGATTCAATTCTTTAGTCGTTAACTGAGCTCGCTTGCCTTTCAACGTCGGCATCAACACACTGAACTCTAAATCATCTTCTTAATATGACACAACATCCCGAAATCCTCTATCCAGAATCAAAATGTCCCTCTTTTTCATGAAACTATTCATTGGATATGTCGATTGCAAGATTAATTTTAGAGAATCGGCATCATTTTCATTGGCCAAAAAAGGTTCGGGCATATTAACCACAACCCATCAAGGGTAAAAATAGGGAATAGTTACAAAGGGGAACTAGTACTGTTCATGTTTCCGGTTTGCAGCTTGAAAGGAAAAACTATCAGCCCTTGAGTAACTGACCTAACATCCGATTTTCTCCTCGACGTTACTCAGTTACTTGGTCCCATGACAAACCAGTAAAAGTTCGCGAACAATCAATTCTCTGGAAAATGGAAGTCACAAAGTTTCGCCGTCAAACTGCGGTTAGATAAATCTGCCACTTTGTCCACAAATAGACGAATTTCAGAAACATGCAAGGAAATACTTATGCAATAGATACGGAAAAAGGTAATTTCATAGGTAAAAACCGCTTATCACGTAGATAATCTTTACAAACCACATTTTTGAAAGGAATGATCAACCTTCTCTCACCTGCAATCTAGCTTCTACGGTAATAGGATGGAGATAATTTGTAGCGGTATATCCACAAATGAAACAGCACTTGTGTGTAGATACAACGTGGGGAAAACCCAAATCGAGCTCATTTTCTTAATCTATATTCTTAAATTCAGGCAGTTTTTGGAGGCCCTGAAGCCATTTTCGGCTCCAGTATCCATACAATTCCGTTCCTGTGGTGGGCGCCTTAATCGGTAATTCATCTGTTTGGCTAGATACTGTTCACCAGATTTTTTTAATTTGTATGCCAACTGGAAAAAAGTTGAAACCCATTATTATTTTCATTTCAGCAAACAGCTATCATTAACTTATGATTAAATCCCAATGGTTTAGCATATGTGAGGTAATTTCAAGGAATTTATATCTGATAAGGAGGACATTGAGGAAGTTCTATAAATTCTCACGGTGCGTTTATTACGGTAAAATCAAACCAATTCTAACGTTTGAAAGGAGTGACGGAGGGGGGTTGGAGGCCGGGAAATTCTTTTTAGCATACTCGGGCGTTTTCAAAGGCAGAGAAGCCATTTTCGGCACTAGTATCCATACAATTCTGCCCCTGTGGTGGGCGCCTTAATCGGTAGAATACTATGATAAATAAAAAGGAGAGTTATGGAGGGCCAGAGCATAGAGCCAAATGGCCAAAATCGCATATTTTTAATCGCATTTTTTCGCGATGTTCCGCCACCTAAAAATTATTTTTTCAATACGCCAGCCGAAAGGTATTAAAAAACACCTCCAGAAAACGTTTTTTCTTTTTGGCCCTTTCAAACATATTTTATAAAAACCTCCGTTAGAAATTTTCAAATCGGCGCCATATCTTCTTGTCCTGCTCAAAGTTCTTGAAAACAATTGAAAATCCGTTCCATTAAATAAGGTTTCAAATGCCGCAAACCGCATAAAAAAACATGCCTTCTTGACCGAGATATTAAAAAAAGAGTGAAAGTCGTATTTTCGATCTAGCCGGCCCTGGTGGGCCTCTAGCGGGCTGGAAGTGTGGGGAGGTTTGTCGTATTTGATCCAAAATCGCACACCCAGAGTACGGGAAAAATCCCGGAGGGGGGACTTTTCACCCTCTTATTCGGCTATGCCCTTTTATCACATACTAGATATTACGGATGGTGTAAAATTTAAATCCTTTTTAAATTGTTATCATGATTTTATATTTGTATCGATTTATTTACTGGTATTGGTGCATCTATTTTTTGTATAAACAGCTGTATCTGTTTATTTTTCATGTACTTAATGAGGTATTTGGTTAGCCAATTATTGAAAATTGTGTATTGCTTAAAGGAAGATGCCTAGCTAGTAATGCCTTTATATTCTGTTCTATTCCTCTCTTTTCTTCTCCATATGCGCTCAATGAGAGCCTTCAGTCCGTAATTTCTTCATCGTCGTCCATGTTTCCGCGACGAAAAGCTCATATCAGGCTTCATTAAGCTGTTTATTTAAGTTATAGTTCAGCGTTTTTTTTACAAGCATTCCTTCAACTTTAATGATTTGGTAGCGTTTTTCCTATCCTCTTATCCTCACCGCCATTTCTGTGGTTATTAATAAAATTGCAAAATATTGTTATGGTGTTAGCTCGTGATTGCCTTAGCCTTGTACATTCCATGTGGCTATATTTAATGTATCCGTTATACCCGTATTCATGTCCTTACTTTTGCCTAGTCGTCGTCTATTGAATCCTAACCTATTCCGAGGCTCCCTGTGAAGCTTATGAGTTAAAGAAGGTTTTACATGGGCAGTTTACCGGCCTGTTGCACAACCCCCAACCTGGAGGACCAGTGGGCTACACTTAGTCAGTCCCCTACCCTTTGACCTGTCTGGCTTGGGTGGCCCTACCAGGAGCATACGCTCCCGCCAGCATAAACGTCACGTGGAGTGACATCACATGGGCGCCAATCTGGACATTTTCAATCGGGTCATTGGGGCACTCAAACCTCTCCACCGCGATAAGGTGGTAGCCCTTGAGATGAACTGGGTGTCCAGGCAGTCACTGACAAACTATAAGACTACAAACATAGATGGAAGGAACATTTACTTCGAATGCCAAATGAAAGAATTCCAGAACAAGCAATGGAATATCAACCATTTGGCAAGAGAAGTATAGGAAGACCAAGGAAAAGATGGTGATGTGGAGCCGGAACAGGCTTAGTAGCCTAATCCTGGAACGAAGAAAAAGAAGATTGTTATGGTGTAACATCTCGACTTATAAATCATCATCATAAGTCTGCAATCGTGAGATTGATTGACGCAGTTCTCCATTCCGCTCTCCTGTCCTTTAGTCTTTCCATAGTAACGTATTTATTCTCATTTGCATCCTTCATAACCTTTCATGCGTAATTTATTCGGGCTGTCCCTTGCCCTACTTCTCTTCCACCTGTTCTTCTACGACTGCTCTCATCAGGCCATCATACCTCACAATGTGGTCAACTTAGCTGTCGCGTCTTTTCTTTAAGGATTAAAGAAGACTTCTCTTTTCTCCAACTCTTTTCAACACTTCATCATTACTTACATTACATTACACATCTTCCATTTAATCTTCATCGTTCTTCGATAGTGCCACATTTCGGATGCTTCCAGTCTTGACTCATAAATATCCAGCATAAAAATATTTCGAGGAATGAGACCGTCGGAGTCCGCAATCCTATTAGTTCGTTCATCAAAGGTGGTCGCCGTGTTCCAACGGTGGGACTTTCATAGAGCTGGAGTCAAACGTAGGGTAGGCACTTGAATTTTCCAGAGCTTCCTTTTTTTTATTCCTCCCTCGGAGAAGAGAGGGAACGAGTTACGGATAGCCGAGGGTTGCCGGGGTCGCCGGAGAAAGGGGAAGGGGGTTGAATTCTGCAAGAGCGGGCCGAGGGAGGGGGGAATAATGGCGTGGAACCCTGGCTGGAGGCCCCTACCCTCCCCTCCAACCCTGTCCCCCCTCCAACCCCCCCTCCCACCCCTTTCCCAACCCTGTCGATACGTCATTCCCCCACCCACCGCCTGCGAGTCGTCTGAACCGATCGAGATATTCCGGGGGAGAAAAAAAAAGTCGATTGGTTTGTTTCAAATCCATGAAAATCCCTTAATCCTGTTTCTCAATGACTGGACTCGAAGCCACTTGCATTATTATGGCCAAGACCAAAAAGTGAATTACTTCTTCAATCAATGCTTAGACCGCGAATCAATCGCGATGTGTATATTTCAGATAGCCGTGAGAGCTATCGAAAAAATTGCTATGGACTAAAATCAAAAGATAATCTTACGTATATCCGCTAATGAGCACGCTAAATCGAGTCACTCTGTTAATGCCTATCTTAAATATTTGGATGTCAATATCACATCGAAACTAGAAGGGCGGATAGCATATTAATCAGGTGGTGGGAAAATCATTTAAAAAGCTGGATTGGAACATGAGAAATACAAGGGAGTACAAAAGAAACTATAGTGATGTCCTACTAGACTATGATTCGTCCAGTGTTAATCATATGCTACTTAGGAGTGGAATCCTCATAGAAAAACATGTATTTCAAAGTTTGAAAAAGTTCAACGAAAGGCAGCCAGGTATGTATGCTCTAGGGAGGCATAAGGAGGAACAATGTCACAGCTATGCTCGGGTATTTGGGATGGAAACCATTGACCTCAAAGAGAACCATAAATAGGTTATGCATGGTCTACAAAGCGTTTGTTAAAGAGCGGGCTAGGAAGGATATAGGTCATGGGGTCGGACTCACCCTGCTACATAGGAAAGGACAATCACAATTTAAAAATTAAGTTCAAGAAGCTGAAAACGGGCATTTTGAAGGAATCCATCCTGTATAGAATAAAAAAAAAAGAGTTTAATGACCTACCAGAAGAAATTTTTAAGATCCCCGCAAATACTAAAATTTTCAACAATGCTCTTCAATTCTTGGTCGATGTCATTGTGCTGTATCAGGGAGCATTGGAAATTGGATTATTTTGGTTTAATTTTATTTTATAGTAGCATGTATTATATTTTATATATTAGTTTATTTTATAGTGTTAGTTTATTTTCTGTTACTTTATTTAGCTCTTAGGTAGGTAAGCTTATCATTCATTTATTGTAATCATCATATTACCACCAAGCGATAGCCTACTTGTAGCAGTATGCATTTAATAAAAAAATAAATAATACATTAGATGATGATACGAAATTATTAAAGCCATCTGTTAATCTTTTTTTGAAAAAAATATTCAAGTTAGTTTTATGAATGAGTTACACCTCTTTTATCTAGCGTGAACATATCGGTTTTCTTTCTCGAGTCCTTAGCTCCAAAGTATAGCCTAGTTACGCCAAATACTGTTATCAAGCTAATTTACAGATCAAGATAACCATGTCTTAATCATCAATTCGTTCTTAAAATGGATCTTAAATGGATTCATTCCCGTTTAAACGCAAGACTCCATAATTATTCCTTTAGGATTGTCTCCATAGGTTTCAGGGTACACATATGGAGCTTCAATTAATGTGCACATCAACATCACATCGATATCGCAGAAGCAGTCATTATGCAGATTTTTATTCCTTTCCTAGGCTATATTTCTTCCTGTATTGGAATTGTCAATATAACTTTGAAAATATATCAAATAATAACTTTTCTTTAAAGATGATATTTAATTTTCGTTAGACTAACGTTAAAATTTTTATGAAAATTAAACATCCTCTTTCCTATAGT
Source organism: Ischnura elegans (assembly GCF_921293095.1). Classification (NCBI taxonomy): domain Eukaryota; kingdom Metazoa; phylum Arthropoda; class Insecta; order Odonata; family Coenagrionidae; genus Ischnura; species Ischnura elegans. The sequence continues at coordinate 48,406 of NW_025791664.1, forward strand.
CTGCTTAAACACATGAAGTTCAATGGCTACCGCTACTCCGAAGCTCCATTATTTCATGTAATCACATCTATGTGAATGCGTCAAAAATTCGTTTTGAAAATTGTTTACATTTTAACTTCCTTATAAATTGTAGTTCCAGTAAAAACAAACAATATATCAATAGTTAAATATTTATAAAAATCTGCATGTTCTCATAGTTTTGTAGATAATTTCCTGATCTACAAATTTGGTCTGTGAGAAATTTTCATCGTAAAACTAACCGTTTGGCCAAAAAATGCAAGAAAACCCATTTTTGTGACCTTTGAACTTGAGTTAAAATTTTTCGCACCTAAGGAAACGTTGGGAAATTTTCAAGATTTCATTAGAGAGGTATTGGTAACGTTCTTGTTAATTTTCAGCTTGTTGGGAATTTATGTAAGGGTTCCCCTATTTTTGGACTAATTTGACCGGGCTATATAGCCTGAAATTATTATTTAAACTACGTGAATTATCAGTAATGTCGATACCTCTACGTAAAATGTCAAAATCAAACAAATAATATCCTTAAATATAGATTTTATTCTAATCCCTAACCGTCTTTTCTTTTGCAAGTGCATAAAATTGAAGTAAATTGGGGTCTTTAACTTGTCGAACAAAAAAAACAATTCATAACGAGAATTCGGTCGATGGAATGGCGGGATAAGTTTTGACGAAAAAACTCTTCCTACTTAAGCCAGTAAATTCTGAGTTAATGAAAAAAACTCTGAAGTTACCGCCCATGAGTTGGTGACGTAATTTTGCGTTCAGGCTCAGTATATCGTTCAGCGATATCCGCTCATCGAGGAGAGAAGTCACTCACGAGAGTGCAAACAACAACGAATCACGTTGGTTACATGAGGGGGATCGTAAAATTATCCGTATGTAATATACTGTTCCGATTCATTGTAATTATTTACTCTAGTTTGATTTCACAATAAATTAATTTGAAATGACAATAATGCAAATATAACCAACGCGGTAATTGAAGTGTAAGTTTGTAGTGGCTGGCATGAGTGTTAGGACCAAACCTTATTCCTACACTGCATGGTGTGGCATATATGGGCCCGTCTTGTTTAATTGATTACACTGTTAGTGTTATTCTAGATACCGTCTTGAAAATATAAAGTCCTCTTTCCCGTAGTCTGCTTAAATACAAGTTCAATGGCTACCGCTACATCCCAACATCAACATATCATGTAGTCATATATATGAATGCGTCAAAAATTGATTTTGCAAATTTTTTAACATTTCAACTTCCTTATAAATTGTAGTTCTAGTAAACACAGTTAGCCAAAATAATTTAATAAATAACAAGTGAATGCTATGTTTCTTGTAGTTTGAATAACACGAAAGTATTTATTTGATGCGTAAAAGTTGTTATAAGTACCTGAGCCTTATATTGCACACCATGCAGTGGTGATCCTTTTCAGTTTTCGTGTACTGTATTAGTCACCGAACTTCTCATTTGTATGCAACCTCGGTGTTCAATAGTGATGGTCTGATCCCAGCACCGTGATTCAGTGCACTTCATTGCAGAGGTGTGAAATATTTGTTCTTCGTAGTCTTTGCTTTTTTTCTCCCATCGAAGAGGTCCTTCCTGTGGGTACAAGTAGCCAAAACATATCCAACCAAACATCCAACCAACAGAAGATTGTAAGACTCCAACAATTACTACTACAGATAGGCTTCTTACTGTCTTTTTAGATAATCTTTTTTTTAGTGCAAATTATATAAATGGTAGGATAAAGGCTAAACCTCTCAGCCTTGAAATTAATCTATGCACTTATTCTATTAAATATATGATGCGAAACTATTTCATTCTTAAACCATAGTGGAATGTTTTACATTCAGACGTAGCCTCATATTTTACTCTTTCTTTCAGCCAATCTTGTTCATTCAATGGCGGTAATGTTCCGGTAATTGGTTTCCACTCCGTGGCTAATGCCCCCGCTGGTGAAAGTCTAATAAATTCACTGGTTCCCACAATGATAGACGGAACAGGAGAGGGAGGGGAGAAAGGGTGACCTGCAAATAAGGTGTTTGTGACGTCATCAACTTATCGGCGAGTTTGCTGAGACCGACAGTATTTCTCCGCGAATCGCTCGAGGTGCAGGCGACCGCTTGAGAAATGTAAAAATGCTCTTCTCTCTATTTTTCAAACTTTATCAAAATCGACGGTAAATACATATTTGGTGGACAATCAATTATATTAGGCTAGTTTCCTTCATCAAAGAAAACGAAAGGCATTGATTGCGATTCGTTACCCACAATTAGTGTATTCATAAAATACAAATTATTTGGTTTTAGAAATCCCAGTTTAGACGAATGGCAATGGTCAATTTTAAACTCATTTGGAAAAAGGCTAGATTGGCGCCCATGCGATACCACTCCACGTGACGTCACAGGGACCTAGATGCTATAAGAATAGTTTGGAGTTTTACATTGTCTGAGATTACCAATGCATGCATGAGGCACAGAGCTCAGGGAAGCATCTCTTAATAATCACCCATTAACATTGCCTAAGGTCGGAAAGTTTCCTTCGTTTGATAGGGTATTAATAATCCTTATTTAAGCCAAGCGCTACCTGCTAGCAGGTTACTCTACTACCTGCTTGCAACCTACATCGTAGCGGCGCTCACAGCCTCGCACCTTTGTGGCCTCACACAGCGGCAGCCAGAAGTCACACGGGCTTTTCCCAGTATTCATATTTAGCCGTCGCGTTTTCGCGCACCTGAAAACTTTCACTTTTAATTTAGTCGCGAAAAATAGATATCGTCATTAAAAAATCTAAAATCGTGAAATACCTACTTATGGTGTAATAGTCTTTCGATTTAGGCAATAAAAAATAATAGGAAACCACCCTATTCGAAAATAAGCAAACTCGCCGCTTTAGTTGAAATAGTGCTACCGACATCATCAGTACAACATGCACAAATATTCTCAGTCACGGAAAGGTCGAGAGGCCAGACATTAGGTCATGTGCGTTCGAAAGTTTATTTTTCGTTTATCAACGCATGCGCAGTGGCCAATTATCGTTAATTAACATCATTTCTCTGGGGTCGCAACTACAGTTCTTTTCAAACCTATCAATATCTCCACAACTAATTGAATGAATGCCTCACTGGTTTCCTCCAAAGTCCAAGAAAGGGAAGATAGCTTTAATGATACCGTCGACGAGATACTATTTGAAGGAACACGTTTTTTTAGCGTTCCCATATGTCGCAATTTCATTACATACCAGTTCAAGTATAGGTATGATGAGTGGGGCCCGTAAGATAAAAAATATTATTGACATCTTTTGTCAAAACGTGGAGAGTCCTGGCGGCTAAAGAAAAAGGACAGCCGAAAAAACATCATTATTGACCATCGATAAGCTATTTGATGCGAGGCAACAGGGAATAATTCGATCATAAATAATATTAAATGCATAATGAGCCTTCATGATTGATTTTTCGTGTCGTGTTCATCCCGCTGGGCTGCATTTCAACGCATTGTGTATTTTTCGACTGATCTTTACTACTGTCCGAAGGCCGGAGTACCGAAAAAAAAATTAGAGCGGTGAGAAAGTCTGTCAGGGAGACGCTAGGGGAGACATGACCCGGACGTAACCCCGGGAACAAATCACCGCACTCGCCGGGAAAAGGTCATGGCGTATTTCACAGCCCAGCCGCACTCATAATCACTCATTGGCCTCTTTAAGGGGAAGCATTCCGCTCGTGCTTCTTAAGCCTGATTACACGGTACTTTAATTCGCACGAGTTAATCTGTAAATGCATGAACTATTTCGGTGGACTGGAACGAAAAATTATTATTATTAAAAGTAGTCTACCGATTGAGGTAGGTTTCCATGGAGTACTAAAGAAGTAATCTGGGAGCCTGCCTTTCCTTCCAGCGCTACCTTCTTCAATTCGCTGTAGGACCTACTCCCTTTCAATCTATCTAAAATCCTTCCCCTCCCTTCCTCGTTTCCCTAACATTCTACCCAGTACTTAACAAGCGAAAAATAAAAGAGCGAAAAAATTTACAATTGTTTGCCGAAATGAATCGAAGTAGGAGATTAAAAACATAGTACCTAAACCTTCCTAAGGAAATTGAACCTCTGGCTATTTTCTATCAAAAATATTTTAGGGGATATCTCGTATAAGTATTTTAAAATCATATTACTTTTTAAATTTTGTTAATGTAATTTCACTTATATTGCTTTTCTTTACTGTATAATTACTGCATGTTACTTATGTATCAAAATTTAATCCATAAGAAATGTTTGTTATTCAATAATATACAGTATTACGATTGTTTCCTGAAGGTGATCCCTCCAAAAGGAAAAGCCTCTGGCAATAGCTAAAGCTCCAATCTGGTTTTTAATTTATGACATTTTAAACTGCTTAGGGAGCAACATATACTGTTACCATTATATACGATTGAATGAGCCAAATTAGAACAGGTTGTTTTTCCTGTACAAGCATACGAATTAGGAGGGTGGTTGCACGCTGTATTTTCTGCGTCCATTCGCGCGTTCATCCATTTAGACATTAACTCGTACGGCTTTATAATGCTGTGTAGGCAGGCCTTTGGGGTAGGTAAGAAAACGCTTACCCATGGGGGTCTAATATCATATAGAATAATACCATATGGCTTTGTTTCTTTCATTTACGTAATTAATTAGCGTGGCCTAAGCATCAGCTATAATATGATGACATTAGGTACCGCAGAAGAGCGCTATTTTGTCATGGCTGCCATCCTATAGGAGAGACTTGGGAGGACTGGCACACTTTTTGGAATACAATTTTTTTGAGAAAATATTAGCGGCTTAAAACAATTTTTTTGAAATCCTTAATTACCTTTACCCTTCTAAATTCCACAGAAAACGCCTCGAGAATTTGGAATGGGTGAGCACTGTGCAACTTAGCATTTTCTGAACATATGACATTTATCCCAGTCCTCCCTCATTCCGGGGGGAATGAGACAGATAAGTGAAGGAATGGGGCAACGATGTAAATGTACTAAAACGGCAAGAAAAAGTAAATGATTGGTTCGAAAACCATAAATTATATATATTGTTGTTATTTCTTATCATATTTACACGATTTGTGATAGTAGTAGTTATTGAAAATAAGAATTTCACTCTTTCAGTGTCTTTGAACAAAACTGGAAAATTTATTTTCAGAGAAATGTCCTTTTTCTCTATAAAACTAATGTCATGTTGTTGAGAAAAGAAAGAATTTAAATTTCCTCCCCCTTTTTGCATGAATTTTACAACACATGCATCATCATACTCATTATTATAAACTTCCCCTGTTTGGAACAAAACAGATTTTTTTGTAGATAACTTCATAAGCACAAAATTTTTCAATTCAATTTTAACCTGCTGCTTAGTACAGTTAGTTTCTTCCAATTCCATAATATCACAGCTTGATCTGATTATACATAAGTCATCATCACTTCCCTCAAAAGCATTAGCTATCTCATCACACGAAGATTCTGCAGCAAAAATCTTCCTTGCCGTCTTTGCTGTAAACAAATTTACTTTTCATTTTCCTTGCATTTTTTATTATTTATTTCCCGCGCCGCTATATCAGATTGCGGGGTATTAGTTAGGATTCTAATGCGTCCTTTGGTTATTCCAGGTCGGTTTACCCTACGAGCACCAGCTTTTGGATATGGGCGAATACCGTCTGGGGTAAAGGGCTTAACTGCAGAAACTTCATTCTCACCAGTTGGTTTTCCTGCTGTTAAAGTTACACCAATAGGTTCTGAGAAGCCTACTGTATAAGTGCCAGGAATGTCACATGCAACTGGCCTTTGCATGACTGTCTGATTTATGATAGCGAGAGTCAAGTGGTCGATCAGTGACAGATGGCATAAGATAATCTTCTTCTCCAAAGCCTTGTTGGTCTCCCATGAATGAGGATTTTTTCCTTCGAAGCCAAAGCATACTTTTAGGCCAGAGTTCTTGTTTAGAAAGCAGTGAGACCATAATCCATCCGACTAGCATTAAGCATGTAATCCTTCATCGTTAACTCTTCATGACTCAGGAAAACCATTCCAATTGTCAGATAATTTTGAAAAATTACACTGTCTCAGTCCATGGAAGAAAATTCTTTCATTAAATGCCTTGATAATGCAGATGTTGACAAATTCTTTCCTCTTGCTACCTCTATCACACTTTTGCCTTCATCACAAACCAACTTCACAGCTTCCAGAATGGTGAAATTTGGCACTGGTATCATATCTGGATTTTTTTACCTTCACTTATGAGGCAGAATTACCTAAAACTATAAAGCATAGAACTACCTAAACTATAAATATAAAATAAAAAACTTTAAAAAAATAATAGTGCTTGGGAGGAGTGGGACACTATTCCATTCATTCCTCATATCCTATGTCTCAGACCTCCCTTAAGCGCCATTGGAATGGGCATTGAATGGGTCATTTGCCTAGATGTTATCGAAATTAAAAAAAACTTTTATGACGACACTGCCGTAAAAAAATTATTACTTAATGTGCTATTCAAACCTTTATAAATTACCTTCATATAGGCTGTGACATTAGGGAGAAGATTGTGATCCAATTGGAATTGGTTCATAGTTTTTAATTGAGAGCAAACGTTAAAAGTCAATCATGTAGAAACAGATTAAATTTTGTTAATCTCTTTTTGTATATAGAAATGTCTATAAAATACTGCTTTTTGCTTCAGACTGAACGTGGAGGTGTTGTAATACACACCGAAGCGCTGTCTACCTACATGAAAATTTTGAATTTTTGGACAAATCGCCATGTGATTTTAAGCTTGCGTTTTTCATAAATGATTGTTGACTGGACTTTTTTTGATTGTTTATTATGTAACCTGGGGAGATGAGGCCAGGTACCCCCCTCTTCCAATACCCTAGGGCTCGATTCAGGGTTTTTCATGGCTAGGTATAAATTAAAATTTTTACAAAGCTCTTTACATTCTGAAATAGTTATGCTCGATTCCGGCTTCTCTCCTGCCAACTTCCAAGTAATGCATATCCATCTCTTTCTCTCCGCGACCTACCGTTTACCGTTTGGAGACGACCGCAGTCTCTTCCCCAAAAAAACAGGCGAGCAACCCCTTATTCCCCTCCTCCTCGTAAGGAGACCCACCCTCCCCTGTTACTCCCACGCCCCCCCCCCTCCACACTACCCCCTGTGCTCCCAAATACCCCCGCCCCCCTCCTTTCCCCTTTCCCCCCCCGAATGTCTGCTGCTGCCGTCACTAACCCCCTTACCCCCCTCTCTCTGTCTTCACCCCCCCCAGAAATGATTCCGGCCTGTGTCCCCGGCGCGCGCTACCTGTTGGCTCATTGCTCAGCTGGTTCCGGCCGGGTGAAGCGTGGGTGCCGCCGCCGCCGCATCACGCACGTCCCGCACCGTGGCGCCTCCTGGCGCCGGGCCCCGGAGACACGCCGAGAGCTGCTCGCCAGCGCATCAGGTGAGTCGATCAAAATCGCCGCCGCCGCTCTCTTTCTATTGCCCACCCTCACATTTCTCCGGGATTAACATCCCTACAGCTCAGCATGGAGTTAAGTTCTTGCTATTTCACGGCGTATTCACAGAGTCAATCCTTCTTCTTCTCGGCTTCTCTGCTGGATAAATTTTTCCGTCCCCCCCCCCGTGGTTTCACCACTTGATCGCACTGTCCAAATCTACTCGCGGCTCATCGCAATACCCTGGAGAAGACCGGGAAATCGGTGACCGAAACGTTGACAGAGTCGTAGGTAGCTATTACGATTTTCCCATTAAAATCTTCTCGTGTAATTCACTCGCTGAATTTATATCAGACAGAGGTCGATTATTATCGCAATTCCTCATCACGCTGTCCAAATTGAATCCAAAGGAGACGACCAAGTCGGTCACCAAAACTTCGGCGGATCTTTTCGAGTGTTATGCAGTTGAAAACCTGAGAAGGGACCTCTTATTTCTCACCTGCCCAGGTCATCGTCACCCGGAGACTTTTTATTTCAAAAACAAGCTCCCGAGAGGGAGAGAATTCCAGACGAGACTTTTGTTTACCGTGCTTAGTTCACGTGGTTTCAGACTACAGGTGAATGCTGCCATTTTTTCTTAATACGCAATTTTAAATAATGAAAAAATATTAACAATACGGTTTTTTCTCACGAAACCAACTATTTTTAGGTTGTAGGTCGCATTCATTTCAATTTTAGGTTCACGCAGAAGATACGTTCTTCAAAACTTTTTTTGGTTTCACCTATTTGTTAATAAATTGCAGTTCTCATAAAATATATATTTATTTACAAGAAATTCTTTCATTTTAGTTCTTACGCTGCAACGTTAATAGATCGTAGTTTTTGGACTTTCATTGTGAAATAACAATGTTGGTACCAATAATTTCTCGCTTTTAGGAATGTAGGTACTTAGTCTTAAATGCCTTTTCCCACTCGGACGGGTGCGGGAAGGGGTTGCTTCGGGGGTGGGGGAGTTGGAAACCGCCTCCCGTTGCGCACCCCATGCCAAACATTCTTGCGCGTGATAAACGCGTGTGCTGTGCGCCGGATCGCTCTTCATATGTTTTTTTCCCAACCTCTCCTTCCTCTATTACATCGCACCGGCGATGTTTCCTCTTTTTTTCCACCGACTTCACGTGACCGCCGTGTCCCGGCGGCGGTTGATTGAGTAACAAGGATGAGCGATCGACAGTAGAGGTCACCGCTGTTGTAAACATGACTGACTTTCACCAACCGCACACTCTCTCGTTCTCTCTGTAGTTTTTTGCCCATCTTCCAAAATTATCATTCCCTTCCGTCATCTGTACGAGCTCATATCCGTGTTCAGGATAGACTGTGCGCGGCACCACCTCGAAAATTTCGTGAGCGCGATGCCAAATTTTACGTCAATCTTAACTTTTTGAGAGGAATCCATACGAATTTACGAGGATCTCACTCCAAAGTTTCTTCATTTTGGAGGTTCGAAAGTTTCGAACGCTTATGATGCTCCAAGTGTCTTGGATAGCTCGGATCTTAAGGTATTAATTTTGATCCGTGAAGAAATTTTGTGTTCCACGAAAGGATTTGCTTCGATATCTGCGACTCTTCGTACAGTATCCGGCCGTACGCCGTCGTACGCCGGCCTCGGTGGCGCCGGGGTAAAGTCTCCGACTGCTAACCTCGAGGTCACGGGTTCGAATCCCGCCTGGGTGGATTGATCACCATCCAGGGCATGGATGTTTGTCATTGTCAATGAAGTTAATTGTAAGAGAGGACAATGCTGTCCTAAATTCGCTTGAAAAATAAAGGCTATTATTATTATTAGCGCTAGCTGTTTAAAGTGCTATAGAAAATCTTTAGCTCCTCCTCGTTCTTCTTAATTGGCGGTACCTACGGTTTGAACCTCTGGACTTTTGTTTGCCTAGGTGTCTTTTTGCCGCCGCTGGTACTACTCGCAGAATTCAGTAAGTATCGTCGAAAAAGTGAATGGAAATAATTCAAAAACTCGATGCCATTTTGAGCGAACGTCTCTCACGTTAAGGACCTACCATTTGTGGATTATTTTCCGGGTTTTGGACCCGGAATGGATTTAAAAGATATTTTTTTCGACCTTCGGAGCGTGTTCACTTGTGCTAAATGGGGTAGCTCATCATTTTTTGAATCATTATCGATTGCGATAGAGTTGAGAAAATAAAGAGACCCGTTACTATCAGTTTTTTTAGATCCGTCGCCTATTTGCTAAAAAGTTAATGACGTCACTGACTCCTACAGAGAGGCTCACCGCTTTTCAGCTACTTCTCGCATCCATCTCGCGTGGTTCGTTGACATAGACACTCTAATGAGCGATTCTTTCCGTCGAAGATTGGGTTTCTCTGAACGAATTAACGAAGCATAGTTTTCATTACGTCACTTGCTCATGATATGTGGGCGGCAACTTTTGAAATTTTCATTTTCAAGTTATGAGAAAATAGTTGGGTGAAGAAGACGATTTTTTATCTCATAAAACTTATCTTTTCCATCCATCTACAGAATTATCTTTATGAATCGACATTTCGGATATGAGTAAGCGACCCCATAAGCAGGAAAAGTAATGTCAGAAGCGAGGTGTCAGCAATTCAGGTGGTATGCCGGAGGTAGGGGATGAAAATTTAGAAATGAGCGCGGAATATTGATATCATTTGGTCAAAGCACTCGCTTTGAACAAAAGCATTTATAAAATGGAGTCTGGAGTCCATATTTATAAGTAAAATAATAGATAAAATGAGGTTTTACCAAACTTCTATAAACTTGATGGCCGTAAACATTTAAGAGCGGAGAATTTTTATAAATAACGATTGAAATGAATAGAAAAACAATACTCTTCGTAATTTTCAGAAGAATTTAGGATATCTTAATTCCTATTTTCTGGAATGCAGCAATAGCTAAACTATTCGGCTAGTTAAAGTATGTTTACATGAAGCAGTTTAGGGACTACTCTGGCCTGTTTCACTTCTCAGAATTTACCTTCATCGTTAGGTCACAAGAGGACATTGAATGAGTCTCTGCGAGAGTTTTTAATGAAAGAGATCTCGAAAGCTATGCTGCCTTTTTTCTTTTATGAACGATCAGTTTCAAAGGCTCATTCAATTCTGTCCCATGTTTTCTGGGAATATTTTGTTGCTCATGAATGAAAATTCTCTCGGTACCACAATGATATTTTAATTCTGACCACGGTTTCTACGGTTCTGTCTCATAACCTTGATGACACAGCTTCATCACAGAGTTTATAGCTTCTTGAGATACGATTCGCCATAACATTGCCGTCTTGGATGGACCACAAGGACCTAACGTCTAGCCAAGTGAACCGCGGTGAAATTACCATGGGAATTACGGAACCTGGATATCTTATTGTTAGTGGTCCGCGCAAAGCAAAGGCACGCGTCTCCTGGTGCAGTGGTATTTTTATAGGGCTTTTCACGCCTTTTTCAGCAGTATTGACACCATCACTTGAAATACTTCGTGTCTCAACTCTTCGGTATCCGTGGTATATTGCAAGATGAGGATTAATTGGAAGTTTCTCCCGCCAGCGCAAATCTAGTAGTCATTCGAAAGTGCAAGCCTTTCCACGCCGAAAATATTGTTACGTGCGAGGGTTCAAAAACAACTATGCCTATTTCCGGAACACTTAAAACACATTTATTTCCGTAAAAAGTTGTACACGGTAACTCTTATTTCGTTCCCAAACACAATATCTTCAATCCTCTGTTTGTTGATCTCACCGTCGTTAAAATAAATAAACCGCGTTGTCAAGGATGATTCCTCCGCTACAATATTGTAGCTCAAAGGGAAGCGGAATGTAAATGTTTCGAGAATATTTTCTAGAAGTTATCGATAAGTGTCCCTGGATTCCAACCCAGGACCTTGCACTCGATATCCAAACTCTACTTTCTAGCCTCGCTCCGGGCTTGGATATTTGTTAAAAGGGCTATCAATCTATCTGGAATGGTCATGATTAAGTAATCTAGATTAAATAATTATAATACAACCCTCATTGACATGCAACAAGCATTTCATCAGGCTTATCAATTTTGAGAAAAAGAGATGTTGAATTAAATTCAAGATCTCCTCGCAGCTTTGTGAAGCGATTAAAATAAAAGTTCGATTCTATTTAGTTCATTCATCAGGCTTATCAATTTTCAGAAAAAGAGCTGTTGATTTTAATTCGAAGAGATCTCTTCGCAGCTTTGTGAAGCGATTAAAAAAAAAGTTCAATTCTATTTAGTTTACGTATAAAAGTGATCATTTATTCATATATTTATTTTTTCGTATATATATTTAAACCAGAAAGTCTTTTTTAAGCAACCTTTCCTTTTTTCGCATTTACGCTGGTATTTTTCCTCCAGTTACAATCGTATTTCAGGACTCGGAAATGATGTGGCATTGCTCTTTTTTTTTGCTTTGGCACACATTCGCGTTCGCTTCGCTCCTCACGTGAGGATTCAACAGTTGGGTAGCTTTCCTTTGATCTCCACCCGGCCGAGAGGAGTGAAATCATCTCGCGAAATTCGGAAGCCTTTCCCGTTTCATTTTCTGAACGTTTACTTAATTCGCATCCAGCCTGTTAAGTTGTCTGCGCCAATTTTCGCCTTAAGGGCTCCGCTTGAGCATCATCATTATTATTACAGTATTCTACCGATTAAGGTAGGTTTCCATGGAGTACTAAAGAAGTGATCTGGAAGCCTCCCTTTCCTTCCAGCGCTACCATCTTCAATTCACTGAAAGGCCTATTCCCTTTAAATCTATCTAAAAATCCTATTATTTTCCTTCCCCTCCCTCGTTTACCTAACATTCTACCCTCTAACACCATTTCCAACATCCCCTTCCCGCTAAGTATTCGCTCCATCCATACATTCTGTCTCCGTACCTCATCTGAAAGTTGCCTCCTCTCGCCAACCATATCAAGTACTTCGTCATTCCTTTTCCTCTCCGTCCATTTCACCCTTTCCATTCTTCTCCATGCCCACATCTCGAATGCATCCAATCTTCTCTCGTCTTCTTTCCTCAATGTCCACGTTTCCGCACCGTAGAGCGCTACACTCCAGATCAAACTCTTCACTAACCTTTTTTTAAAACTCTTACATAACGATCCTCTCAGAAGCTCCTTACTGTTCATGAACACCTCCTTTGCCAATGCAATTCTCTTCCTAATGTACTTACTACTGTATCCGTTTTCCTCTAACGTACTGCCTAAATACTTTTACTGCTTAACCTGTTCAATCATTACATTTGCTTAAATAGCTTTTCATGGGCTAACTCATTTTATGAGCTTTTGAATCTGCAATTACATTGTTTATTCCCCGAAAATCGTTCAAATGTCTTTTCCCTAATTATTATAGATTAGAATATTAGATAAAGAGATTGACATTTGTATTGATGTGTATAATAGTTTTATCCTACTTCTTATTTGGCATTGCCTAGTTTTCGGAAAACAAATTGCCTGTTGATTCTTTTTAAAGCCTGTATTACTCTCCCTAGTACAGTGGATTCTTAAAAATAAACTTGGAGCCAGTAATTATTTCCTCTAATTTTTTTGACAATCACTTTGAGTTCCATTCTAATAATCTTAAAGTCCCCGTGAAAGGCCATATTTCTTAATAGGTACTAAGTGTTTCCGTTGGACTTGTAATATTTATTGGTTCTTGCTACACCACCAATCCGGTTGCTGCATGGAATCTAATATTTAATTACATTTAATGTAAGTAGAATAGCGAGCGTGGCGGTGTAATTGGCTGTGTGGGCGATTACCGTCTATGTGGCTTAGGGTTCAAATCCCGCGCGAGGCGGTGCAGCGAGTGGAAGCATTTACCCTTAATGGAAATCACAGACCTGTTGCTTTGGCTGGTACCTGCTCTGTCCTCATTGCTCCGACACAGGTTTAAGGTTGAAGCAGTTGCTTACGTATAAAATACATTTCCAGGGAGAAGGGAGCATGATAAATGAAAGTTTAGGTTATTTAATTACATAAATATTGAAACCCCGTGTAATTTTATTATATAAAGTTGGTGAAATTAAACTAGCAAATACAGGGGTTTTGTTTGATGTATTACTTGGTACTACTGAAACAGCTCCATGTGGCGTGGGGTATATAGCTTGAACGCTGCAAATTCTCTGCAAGAGGTGAGGAAGCTCCCCTTACGTGCGTCCCTGGATTGAGGTACTGAGCGAGTGAGTTTGCCGTGTAGTGAAGGGGCGAATGCTCTTACACAGCCCTCGCACCTGCGGACCTCCGACCGTATTCATTGCTTCAACTCAACCGTCTTCCTTCGTGCAATCCATTAATCCTGGCCTCCACTCGCCCCCTTCCCCTTTGCCCTTACCCCTTCATGTAGTCATCTACATGATCCCCTGCGAGCCACCTCAAGTGTGTCTGGCAGGGGGTGACAAATCACCAGCATGCAAGAGGATTCCCACATGCACATCAATTGGTCATAACAATATTACGCAAGATATTCGTCCACATTCATGCAACGGAAAACTTGACAAAGGTTTGTAATTCCTAAAGTAAACCCGTACAGCAGGGGGGTCAAACACGCGGCCCGCTCCCTTACAACCTGCGGCCCGCGGCACCATGACTTCTTCAATCGAAATCGAAACTTCCTTTGCTCCTTTAAGATTTACAACTCTTGCAGTTGGAAGATCAAAACTTACTGGCACTTCATCCATATTACCCACATGCATTTCTTCATGCACTTGTACAGGCAAAGAGGTGTCAAGTATCTGGGAGTATTAGTACCAGGGATTAAAGTAAATAAACTCTTTCTTCTCTTTCAGTTGCCTTTTTAAATAATAATAATTATAATATAGTTGCGGTAGTATTTGACATAATTCTCCTGTTATTGGCCCTGAAATACATATGCGGCCCTAGCGCTGTATGAGTTGGCTAATGTGGCACGCCGAGGTGAATGAGTTTGACACCCCTGCCATACAGTATTGGAACGTTGGAAAAACAAACAGAATCAATGAGTCTGCCTGGCGAGAGACGCCATTATTTCATCTATCAAGACACCGCTGATATCCTTTACAGTACGAGGAAAGAATGGGATTTTTAATCTCTCTTTTTGGCAGTCTATTTCCTTTACTTTTTCTCGTTGCAACGTCTTCCATTGAAAGGCAGTAAACGAAGGATATGTTTCATGTCGTATGAGAAATAATCTTCCCCGAACTTAGTAAATTCAGCCTGTATTATGCTCTTCAGTATTTTATTAGATACCTGGCGCTCGCTGCATCCTCATCTTTTATACTTGTCTGACGTGTTCTTCAAAACATTTTATTTTCGATTATTTTGGCATCGACAATTTTGACGACGCTTTTACTTTAAAAACTCCACAAAAGTTCACGACTTACGCGTTTCATTTCAAATTTTCAATAAATATTTTAATATGTAGTACCATTATTAGGAGAGAATTATGATTTATTACACTCTTAAGTGAGTACAGCGTTTCTATGAGAATGATATTCGATACAAATAGGAATACACTGATAACGACGATAGAGGCTTAGAAATATATGAAGTCAGACTGCGGCTGGATATTTTTGAGCGTGTACGTCAAGAGTGTTTGGTTACTCAACAGTAAATTAACCATGCAGTTTAGTTTTATAAAGATTAAAAGATTCCCTCCGGTAGTATGTCGCGCAGTTTTTACTGGTTTATCAAACTTCTAATACGGATTTCCATTATCCGCCATTTCCACGTGCTCAAGGATTTTCTTTCATGCTGCTTCGCGCATTTTTTAAATAATCGTCCGATCTGTTTGGCCGACCCATTCCTTCATGGTGACATCTTCATTAAATGATGATATCTACATTCTGTTTAGTTTAAGAGGAAACTGCCCCTGCCAACCCCATGTATTCCGACGGTAAACTACTATAATTAAATTCTAGAATATTACATAGTTATCATTGATAAGGCAATCTGAAGATATGACTAAGTTACGCGCTCGGGTTGTGCCCATAAATCACCACATTAATCGCTTTAATTTATTTTCTTACAGATACTATCTATACATTTCACACATAACGTTTCAATACTGTTTCTCGCAAATGCATAGGTTAAAATGATGCATGGGAAAAAGTGGATCGCTATGCAGTCATCGCCGCACCGCGGACGTTTTTGGAAACCGATTAAAATGCACCCAAAGTGACGATGAGAGCATAGCTTCGAGAGGACGGACTGATGGATCATGGATGGGATGGACTCTCTGCAGTCCCCATGGTCGTACAAGACGGAATACCTCCAGCCTGCTTGACCCGATTTTCTGCCTCGCGGGGTTTATCGGAATTGTAATGCATTATATACTCTTTATTTGATGCCTTTGAAGCGTAGAATTATCTTAATTTCATTGGTTAAAAGGTGTAAAATAATAGAAATAAAATTTATCAGTGATATTATCGAATTAAATTCATTTTCTTCGAACGGTCACGAGATAAAAACACAGGATTTTACCACAAATTTAGTTTGAAGATAGGTCACTGCGTTCTAACCCATTCATACCTTTTCAAGGGAGAGAAAATTTAGTCCCACTGCGTAGATTGCGATTGTCCGCTAACAGTATCTTGCGACAGACCGCTAACGAAATCTCCGGAGGGATTGTGAAGGATATCGGGTCGCACGGGTGAGTCAAAGCTTTGGGGGAATCATAGCTCATGTGCTACGAGACAATCCCAAACACGTCACTCAACTCATCGCATCCTTACGCAAAACTGACCTTTTCAATGTAATATGGTTGATACACTTAAAAAAAAAAAAAATCCAATCATATTTTGAGACCGGACTTGTTTTTTATTAGCATTATTTTCTCTATTTTCCAGTCAGTAAGTGGTGCACCGGCCGACGCACCCTATAAAATGAATATGACTGCTATTACTACGGGACAAAATTCGCGTACCATGAGGGTTGAGAGATGTAATTGTTCGTGTTATCGCGATTCCTTCATGGAAGATTACTATCGATGCATGCCTGCGGGGCAGGCCAACAGATCGAAGCGTCTGGAAGGTTGCCTCCAAACTGGCTGCAATCCCTGTAAACTTGCCTCCCAGGACCTAACCTCTTCAAAAAGCCCGGAGCCTCCTATCCACCCACCCACCTGCGAAAACTCTCTCCAGCCAGCTAACCCACGACCCCCGGTGCACACGGGCCTCGCCGGAGAGAGATGCCCCTTCTACCCCCCACCAGGTGGGTGACTCTCTCCCCCATCCCTCCTCTCCACTTCTCCCCCACCCCTTTCCCCTCATACTCTCATTCTATGTTCATCTCCGGAGCTTTTAGCGGAGGTAAGGACTCCCTCTCTCTCTCTCTCTCTGCTATCATTACGTTTCGCTTCCCCAAATCAATCGACCCCTTAAGGACACCACCGAGAGAGAGAGAGAGAGGTCATTGTCGTTATTAAGGAACCTCTATTGCTCTCTCCCGGAACGTATTTTTATACAAGTCGGTTATTTGGGTACCCCACCGGATAAGTTTCTCCATTGCTACCGGCGAATTGAGAGAAAGGTATAAGTACACAAAATATGAAATGTATCTAAATCTGTTGTGAGCTCACAAAATATGAATAGGGTGGTTTCCTATTATATTTTATTGCCTAAATAGAAAGATTATTATTCCTGGAGCACGTATTTCAAGCTTTTAGATTTTTAAATGACGATATCTATTTTTCGCGATTAAATGAAAAGTGATAATTTTCAAGCGCGCGAAAACGCGACGGCTAATGGTGGGTAACGATTCGCAATCAATGCCTTTCGTTTTCTTTGATGAAGGAAACTACCCTATTGTACCAAAAAAACTGCCTCATTCGGCGTGTGACGGCGGCTGTTAGTTAGAACACCAGTCGTTGACAAATGAAAAGGATATGATCTAACGAAGTTCCGCCTATCATTAATCAAAACTCCTTTACTGTTCGAGGGAAAAACGTACTCCCTTACCTATCCGTTCGGAAAAATATCTCTCTACAGTTGTCGTTTATATCGGCGTAGAAATGTAATGGAGCTCTAATATGATATTCTCCGTATCGCTTTGAAAGACATGCCTTCTCAATTGCTCAAGCAATCTCAGCCTGGGAGCCGCTAGGCAGCCTTCGGGTGTTTAGCGGCTCCCAGCCTAATTCGTTTTAACATCTGATCAGAGCGAGTGAGTTTCACTGGCATGAAATGTTAGCAGCACTTGGGACGTGTGAATTTATCCACAAACTATGTTTACGCAGCCTTCAATAAATTTAATAAATGACGATAAATTTTCGGGTAAAAATGAGTAATAATGCATTGAAAACGGAAAATTCTTTTTTATACTCAAATTATGCCACAGAATTTCATATGACGATGTTATAAACTACCCTATTCCTTCATTTGGCTATCGTCACATCTCTCTCAATTATTCCATTGTTGTCGACGTGTTTGTGCAATTATAATTGAAGGAATTTTTCAATGAACTTTAGTTTACTTTGAGATGTTAATTCCTTTGATTTAAAAAAAAGGCCAAATGCCAGCGCATGAAGTGAATGGTTGACCACTTTTACTATATGTATCCCCCCCCACCTTCACGAATTTTCTGACTTTTGTCAGTAATTTAAATAATTATGTAAATAAAATTATTCTTTTATACCAAAATTTCGCTTTATATTAACGCATCATAAAGCCAGCGTCAAATTTCGCGACTGACCATTGAATCAACAATTTTTATTTTTTCCATTCCACCGGCAGCTAATTTATAATGAACAGTCGCAGAAGCATAGAGAACATGACATGCACACATACACGAAAAAATTCCAATAAAGAGATGATGTAACAATTTATGCGTAAATAATTGCGTTCAAAAATCCGTTTAAAGTTGTTAATCGGATGTAATTGAAGCTCAGGTCATATCATAATCGGCAATAATCGACAACTAAAATATAAATAACAACTCATAATTTTCAGTCTAAGGCAAAGTTAACTATAAAATGATTAAATTAAAAAGCTTTAAAAAACACAAGAAATGTAAGAGAACTAGATAAAATTCCAACATCATTTTTCCTTTATAATATAAGGAAATTTATTTACGCACATAATTTAAAAAAAGAAAAAATATTACCTGGCAACAAAAAAACCTATATCTTTAAAATTTCGTTTGTAATCACAATAATATGGAGATAAACCGAATTAAATAAATAAAAACACGTTGATAATAAAAGATGTCATGCAAAAATTGAAAGTTTATTAAAACCACAAAGAGGCTGGAAGACGTGGGACCTTTATGTCATAGTAAATCATGTTTATATTACGTCAGTTCTCTTATTACAAGAATTTTTTCTTCTGACTTTACTTATCATTTCTTTAAAAAAATTATTATCTGAACTTTGTTCATTTCCAATAAATGTTGTTTGTTACTTTTAATGTTCTCTATAGTAGCTATTGTAACAAAAATTAGGTCTGAAAAGTAAAACTAGTTCCTTTTTTACCTTTGAACACCAAAATGAAGATTTTTAAGTCACTATTTTCGAAAAAGCCTTCGTTTTTGTCGTTGGTGATGACTGATCTGCTTGATGCTGCCAAAAAGTTTCCATAAGTAACAGAAATGTTTTAAAGTTCTAAGAGGAGCGGGTGGAGCAACGTGTTATAGCGACGGGAGATGTTAGCTGCGCTGGGACCACAGAAATTTGTTACTTGAAATTATACGAAATAGATATTTAGTCAGAAATCTCAACTAGGATAACTAACGATACATTTTCGGGAAAATGGGAGGTATTAGAAGGCTAATGTAATTATAATCATGTGTACACCATCAGGGGCGCTTCTAAGAATTAAGGCTAGGGGGTTTCAGGCGCAACTAATACTTAGGGGTATGGGGGTATAGCATACCCACCAAGGTAAGCGGGAGTTGCGGGGGTCCTCCTCCAGAAAAATTTTAAGATTAATGGTTCAAAATGGCGAGTTATACGGCTTTCTGAGGGATATCTGATTCATCCTAACACTATTCTATAAGTAATACTAATCCAATTAAGTAAAATGGATTAAACTTAAATATTTCTCTGAGCTCTGGAGGGGGGGGGGTTATCCCCCAAACCACCCCCCCCTCGCTGCGCCAGTGTACACCATTGAAATTGCATCATTTAATAGCAATAAGTTGTGTACTACATTCTGTGTGATTCGATGATTCTTACACATCTTTATTTCTCCTAATTTCTTTCATGCCGTGTCATGGCCACTCCTTGCCAACTCTTTGCCGGAGCACTTAATTTGTTCTTGGAGCTAATGACGAGTAGGCACTCTCTGCTATCATCGCCTCTCGCCTCCCCAAATCAATTCACCCCTATCGGATACCCGAGGGGACATTATCGTTATTAAATAAACTCTGGTGCTCTCCCGACGTGCAATTTTAGAGAGGGATTTTTGGGGTAGTTCACTGGCTGAGTTAGTCCTTTGTTGCCTAAGCGCATTTGCATCGGCAATAGAAAGAGAGACATGGGTCCACAAAAATTGAAAATTTATCTTAAAGTTACCGTAATCCTTTAAACTCAATTTTAGTTCATTCCTCTTTTGTATGAATTGCAAAATACTAGAGATTTTTTAATTGCTCTGAACTCTCAAGTAGATGGTGTAAGAACAAACATCCTATTCAAATTCCGAAAGAAGTCCGTGCAATCAATCAAATTCAAATCAAATCAAATCCAAAAATAGTCAAGAGCCGGAAGGGCAAGTCCCTCCCACTGTACCCCTCCAAAATGCGCCCATTGTAGTGAAGCCAGGAAGAGGAAGTGGGATCATTTCAAATTATCATTTAGAGTATTATAAACTATATCTGTGAACTATATCTATATATATGAATTCTTGTTTATGTTCTTGTTTAGCTTAATTATTATTATTTTTATCTTTATTGATACACATGTGAATAAGTGGTTAACTAAGTTTAGAATT
Source organism: Ischnura elegans (assembly GCF_921293095.1). Classification (NCBI taxonomy): domain Eukaryota; kingdom Metazoa; phylum Arthropoda; class Insecta; order Odonata; family Coenagrionidae; genus Ischnura; species Ischnura elegans. The sequence goes on from NW_025791664.1 coordinate 68,814, forward strand.
GTGCAAAAACGCAGTGTTATCATAATGTTTAAGTTTCTTTTTTTTAAATTGTTTGTTTGACACTATTTCCATAACGAATTATCACATTTGATTCTTATCATTAGTCTGTTATACCTAAGTGCGATTTCTTTCTTTTGGTGAAAATATTTTTTTTCTGAATTGATTTCATGCTCTTGGCGATCTGCACTGGTTGCATTTGCCTGTAATTCTATTTATTTAAATATTTTCTTCTATTTATCTACCAATGCTGAAAATGTAAAAAGCTTTACATTTATCTTCTCATGGGCCTCAGTGCCCACGAATATAAACGAAATTACTATTATTATATCTGATCACAGATTTGAAATGAGGCCGATGCATTTTTTGGATGAAATCTCTTGTCTTTAACTTCCGTCGGTTGCAATGGATCTGTCAGGCACAGCGCCACTGCTTACTTAATTTCTCCACGCCACTAAGAGGTGTAATCCTTTGATGCTTATAGTAGATTTTTGTTTTGAAACTCTCTCTCTCTGCAGCCTTTATCTTTTCACATTTATGCCGACAGATCAGTAGCGCATTATTCAGCATAATTTAGCAAAATAATGGCACAACAAAGCAAAATAAAAGCATTATCAGCTAAATATATATTATAGTATTCTTCCGATTAAAGTAGGTCTCCATGGAGTACAAAAGAAGTGATCTGGGAGCCTCCCTTTCCTTCCAGCGCTACCTTCTTCAATTCACTGTAAGGCCTACTCCCCTTCAATCTATCTAAAATTCCTATTCTTTTCCTTCCCCTCCCTCGTTTCCCTAACATTCTACCCTCTAACACCATTTTCAACATCCCCTCACCGCTAAGCACTAACTCCATCCAAACCTTCTGTCTCCTCCGTATCTCATCTAAAAGCTGCCTCTCCTCACCCACCATGTCCAGCACTTCGGCGTTCCTTTTCCTCTCCGTCCATTTCACCCTCTCCATTCTTCTCCATACCCACATCTCAAATGCCTCCAATCTTCTCTCGTCTTCTTTCCGCACTGTCCACGTTTCCGCACCGTGGAGAGCTACACTCCAGATCAAACTCTTCACTTACCTTTTCTTTCAACTCTTACATAACGATCCTCTCAGAAGCTCCCTCCTGTTCATGAACTAGTGCAATTCGCTTCCTGATGTCCTTAAGTTAGCAAAATAAAAAACACTGATCTTAAAGAATTCACATGCTATTATTCATTACATATAAAAATACTAAATAGCCTAAAGAGCACGTTTAGTCGCACCGCAGTGGATCGGTCCGGGGCCGTATGACGGTGTGTAAAGGGGTAAATACTTGGCAAGTAAGACCTCATTTAAGTGTTCGTTTACACTAATAATGGTGCCTTAAAATTTAAACCCATGCTAATAGTTGATAATTTTTTTCACATTTGTGCATGTCAGGATATTTCGCCTGGACTCAGCAATTCCAATATTTCGCCTGACGAAAGGTAAATAATACAATCATACTTATTTTACGTCATCCCACACAAAAATAGAGATTTTATGTGCCACTCCCATAAAGACAGCCTTAATTTTTGTCGTCATTATGGACCTTTACACATGGCATAGCTATGAAAACGTTACTGAGTCTACTGTTCTGATTTCATAGTTCCAAGAAGAGAGATCAAATCGGCTACGCATTATCGTAAAAAATGTTAGCCGCTCTTGTACCACGTGAAGTTTTGCTCGGGAAATATCCACCTATCATAATCATCCAAGATACTACATTCATTGTGTTTTCTTTTGGCCATATCTCTTTCTTTTTGCACTTATGCCCCTTTCTCGGCATTATTTACTCGTCTGTAGAGCACTTTTCTTTTACCGGTGTTATGGCCTCTCTTTTATCATGGCCCTTTGCGGCTCGCCAAAATCAATCGACTCCTAGGGACACATGGGAGGACATCGTCGTTATTCAAAGGTTTAGGATTGAGATATTGTACGAAGTCTAGCAGCAAGATTTTCCAAAGATTTTATCGATAAAATTTTTATTGTAACTGTATCAATTAGGAATTTAGAATGAGGAAGTCTCTCCGATGGACGGGAAAAATTTAGATAAAATTGTTTGCGACAATTTCAAGTGGGATATGCATTTGCCTGATGTTCAAGATATTTTGAGAGAGATTAATTACTGTGGCGGAAACTATCACATGGATAAGATTAGGGAAATTCACAAGAGAATTGATATATTTAAGATGACGTTTTTCCTGCAACGACAGTTATTATAATACTTACGATAATTATCGTTAGAATTAATATTTAGCTTGACTTGGACTAGCTAAAATATGTTCCATATGTACAGTTAATACGTTATTATATTTGTAAATAAATACCATCTGCATGAATTTTTTGGCATGTTGTAATTCATGCATGAATCATTTACTGCACTAAATTTTTGTTTTTCTAATACTAACTAGTAGTTTTATTTGCGTGATACCATGTACGTCTCCTTAGAACTCTCCTAGATTCTGGTCTAATCGCGTCTCGTTGCCGAATGTGTTTCGCCTTTGTCCTGGTGAAGGCTTTCACGGTACTTCGTAGATGCAACCTCTGGGCTTTTCGTGGCTTATGTTTTTGATTAGGGCGAGTTCTTTACCAGACCAGTTTTCCCTTGCAAACTTGAATCAATGCGTTGGTGTGCGGGAAGGGAAGAGTTTCACCGCAGGGGAGTCAAACCCCAGCATCTCAACTTTAATAGCCAAACTCCGTAACACACGCACTCATTCATGCATACAACCAGTGGCGTAATTATGGGGGAAGAGGGGATAGATTCCTCCCCCCCAAAGCCTCAGAGAAATAAAAAAAATATTTCAAACTATTGTCTAGTTTTGACATACAATTGCATCTGCTAAAGTTGATTTTTTTAGTGTCAAAATGATGTAAAATATTTTTCCAGGCATGAAATTTTTCGAAAATTTTCCCGGAATCCCCGTTGCCTGGGGGGGGGGTCCCCACCCCCGGTCCCCTTCATCCCCTCTCAAAGCATATTCCAAGTTACGCCACTGCATACAAACATAACCAGATCCTTTTTAAGGGTTGAAGGAACCCAAAATAAGACTTCCAGTCCGACAACCTTGGATTTTTTGCTGCGCTGGACGGATCCTGCTAAGGATGTCTAGTTGTAGTCACGATGTACGCATACAATCACTCGGAAAACAGTCATACACGGATTCACTCACACACAGATGGCTCTAGCACTCCTGGAGATATTAGTTGTAAGAAGATCATAATCGATGGTCAAAAGAAGCATCGATGAAAGCTTCTCGGGTTTCCAACCGGGTCAGGGTCTGCATTGTGTAGGCCGACGTTTCGTTGGGAGACTTTCCCAACATCCTCAGGGCTGATGATGCCGGTGTCGCTGTGTTTGATATACATACCCTCCTCCTTCACCTAGGTGGTCTCTGATCGGTCCGGGATTTTTCCTCCTTTCTCGTCCTATTTATTGCCAGGTTCCAAGCGCCACTTAGGGAGGAGGGTATATATATCAAACACAGCGACACCGGCATCATCAGCCCTGAGGATGTTGGGAAAGTCTTTCAACGATACGTCGGCCTGCACAATGCAGACCCTGACCCGGCTGGAACCCGAGAAGCTTTTATCCATGCTATTCACCGGGAAAAGCTCAGATTCTTCAAAAGAAGCATCCTTAGCAAGGTCTCGCCAGCCCTACGAAGAATCCAGGTTTTTTGACCAGGATGCCTTGGTTTGAGTCCCGTAAGCCCTCACAAAAGATCTTGTTTTGGGTGAGTGTATGCGTGAGTGTGTGAAAGTGAGTTCGGCTATTCCAATGGAGAGTTTGGCAACCATCACCAATAGATATTAATCCTCTTGTCCATGTTGGTGATTGTTCACCCCCTGCCAAACATCTCCGTAGGTGGCTTTCAGGGCCAGTGGCGCAGGGAGGGGGGGGGGTTTGGGGGTTAAAACCCCCCCCCCCCCAGAGCTCAGAGAAATTTTTAAGTTTAATCCATTTTACTTAATTAGATTAATATTACTTATAGAATAGTGTTAGGATTAATGAAATATCCCTCAGAAGGCCGTAAAACTCACCATTGTGAACCATTTATCTTAACATTTTTCTGGGGGAGGGCTCCGCACCTCCAGCTTCCCCTGGAGGGTATTCCATACCCCCTAACTCCCCAGTATTAGTTGTGCCTAAAACCCCCCAGCCTTAATTCCTAGCTGCGCCCCTGTCCAGGGCTATATGTGGATGTGGAAGGCTGGGGTATGGTGTCTGAGGTGAAACTATCCCCTTCCCGTACACCGACATAGTGATTAATTTGTTCAAGGTGGACGATCTGTGGGAGATATTATGCGGCCATTTGAATTTATCGCTTAATATTGCATCGTAGATGTCGTAGAAGTCAATTCCTTCCCCTTTTTAACTTTTTATTCGGATCAGTTTTTTTCTTTGACGAATTTTCCCTCTCTTTTCTGCGTTTCTTATTTTTAGTTATTTCTTTAAATTAATTATTTAAGGGAGATTAAGGACATACATTACTTATTTCCTGAGAAACAAGGGAACTTAGGATTAATGTTCAAAAAACAACAGAAATGAAGAGGAATAAAAAGGAAAGAAAATCATTAATTCTACTTTATATATAATAATATTTCCAGTTATTGTGTAATTTACTTATGTTCAAATTGAAATTGATGACAGAGGGAGACAGTCCCATTAAAAATACCCAATAGGGTAGTTTCCTTCATCAAAGAAAACGAAAGGCATTGATTGCGATTCGTTACCCACCATTAGTATAAAACTGGCTAAAGTCGGAATGTCTTCTTCGCTTGATAAGGTATTAATAATCCTTATTTAAGCCAAGCGCTACCAGCTAGCATGGTACTCAGCTACCTGCTAGCATCCTGCGTCGTATCAGCGCTCAAATCCTCGCCCCAAGGTCACCTGCGGCAGCGGGAACCAGAACGACGTCACACGGGAGTTTTCCCGGCATTCATACTTACCCGTCACGTTTTCGCACGCTTGAAAATTTTCACATTTAATTTAATCGCGAAAAATAGATGTCGTCATTTAAAAATGTAAAAGTGTGAAATACGTACTCCAGGAGTAATAATCTTTCGATTTATGCAATAAAAAAATAATAGGAAACCACCCAATTTTCCTAAGTGCCCTTGGTTGAACTCATTGTTTGGAATCTAGGTTTTGTTGAAAATCAGTCTTTCTTTAAATGAAAACACATAAATGCTCTCACCCACTCTGCCTCACCCACCTTTCTCCGATACGCTCGGCAGAGGTAAGGGAGACTCTAGCTGTTGTTGCCTTTCGCTTTCTTTAAAAATCAATCGTCTCTACGGCAACCGAAGTGACATTGACTACCGTTAGAAGTATGAGGGAGGCGGCCGCGGCCTTTCAACCGAGGCATAAGTACTAATTTGGCCTTAAAAAGTTTCAAAAATCACATTTACTGCATAGAGTCAAATTTAGAGCAAATATAACAGTTTTAATGAGTGAGTTTGCTCCGCCGTTGTATGGAACGTTAGCCACAGTTAGAACATGTTACTTATGTGGCCCTATAGTATTATGAATGACGTTTTATATAAAGTAAACTCAACCCAGGTATCCAGCGATAGATAAGAAAATCGAAGGATCTTCTATATTATTTCTACTGCAAAGATACCTTTTTCTCGACTTATACGCAACCAAACTCCACAAATGAGGTACCAAAATGCACAGAATTTATCAGAGAACATGCGATGGCATATCTAACTTCCTAAATATTGCTTTTATTTCCTAAAATTGGTTTTTAAATTAAAAAAAAAAACAAAACAAAACCGGTAAATATTCCTGACGTTAACGGCGCACAAACTGATACATTTATTCATTTGCAACAATATCTCGCATTCTTTAAATAACTTTTATCAAAATGTGGCTGATTCCACATTCAAGTCTCCTGTTGATACGTAAGTAGCGTTTAACAGAGGCTAGTGTCATTGCTTCCAATGTTGTGTTTAAAGAGGTCCCCTGACCTCAATTTGTACATGAACATTCCAATTAAATTTGTACATAAGACCCTGACTTTTTTTCTACATTTTAAAATAGACGTAAAAACGCGCCTATCCCTCTGTGGACCTGCATTGAAAAGAGCGGGGGAAGCCCGCTGGGAGCGGGCGCATCACGCTCGTATCAAAAAATCATTGTGGCAAAATCAACCCACCCGGCTGCCATCCCGGCATGAATTTGTTCATTCTATTCTCTGGAAGTATAGCAAATGTAACTCTCTTTGGTCAGATTTACTCGGTGGTATACCATCGTAAACCGATGAAAGAAATGTTGCTTAGGTCACCAACTTAATTTGAGTATGGGCTGTTTTTCAATGAGCGGTAATAGTAGGAGTAAACATTTTTCAGCAAGGTTTATTCTTCCTACACCTCTAGATTTAGGTATCAATTAAAAATATCAAGTTATCCTACGGAATATTTATAAAATTATGTGGTAGCGGTATGAGCCAATCATATATTTATTTCTTATATTTTCATTTAAAATCATGAGATTTGAGTGTGGTTCCGTGATATGATTCTTTCGATGTAGCCCTAACGATGGAGTCCATTAAATTCCGAGTGTTAGCAAAGAATCATTTGTTAATCACCCCAACTGACGGCACGTTCTCAATATTTTTTAATGCAGATAAAAATGTTTTTTTCATCTCTTGACAAAATATTCCATTAACATAGCCTTCCCATCACGTTTTAACGTTTCAGCTTTAAACTTTTCCGAATTAATGCCAGTGTCAGTGGCAGATCTAAGGGGCTATGGGGTGGAACCATACACCAGGTAAAATCTAAATTTTTTGAGGTTACCTCTTAGTACACAAGTATTTAGTTATATTTTCCGGTAATTTAAGGTAACTATAACGAATTAAAATACAAATTAGTGATAAACGTAGACCTATTTACAGGCTTTAGTAGTGACATTTTTTTATCAAAGAATAAGTCTAAAACCATTACTTTTTAAGTCCTGAAAATCCCAAATTTTCAAAATCTCCATAACCCCCTTTGGACTAGGGAAGAATTCCCCAGACCTCTGGTACCCCCTTTTTCCAAACCTAGATCCCCCACTGGTTTGATGGTTACCCCCCCAGATCCTTCCCCTTCCTCCCCCCCCCCCCGTTTGACCCTATCCTGGGTCCGCCTCTGGCCAGTATCCACCATATTCCGTCTTCATTGCCTTCCGCCGCACATTTCCCTTCATAATTTCCACCTTTTATTCATTTCAAAGTGAATACATTCTGTGTTTGCCTTCTTTTTTCTTCGTGGAGTTTTTTTTCCGGGGCGTCCTCGAAAATCGCATGTTCAACCCTTTCATACTTCTCTAAAATTTCTATCAAATTTAAATATTGGGTCTGGTGAATTTGGAAACGGCGTTTGCTTGTCCGTGGGTTGGTTTTCTGCAACGTCCAACTCCACTATGCCTAGAGCCATTAGCTTAATTGGCTTATGAGTTTGCATTGCCGCGGGTCGCCATGTTTGTATGTCGTGAATGCTCCATTCCTGAGCGCTACTTTCAATGATTTCTATTCATTATTTCACTCGGCCGTTATAATGTAAAATGGCTGCCCTTACTTTGAATATATATATGTATTTTTATATCTTCCTTTTATATCGTATCTCTTCTTTCTGAAATATTACGGGATTTTAGTGTCATGGGATATTGCAATTCGTGCGTCGAAAGCATTAAAATTGAACTTTTCTTTAGACATTCGACTTGATATGAAAATGCTTACGTCTTTCGGGATTCATCTGGCGAAGAATGGGTTTTATATGGATTTATATCCCGAGGGACTCCTCACGTCTCGCCGATTCCTTCTGTCGGATGAGAATTCCTTCCTCGGGTTCGCTTGCTACCCCCCAGCGTCCTCTATTTTACCACAATAACGATAAAATCGTCGTATCTAAAGATTTACTCCATCTAATATCTCCATATTTAAAAAAATGGCGATTGTAAACTAAAATTAAAGTTTCAACTTTTCAAAATTATTGTGCGAAAATTCTACTTTCGTGCACGGCACTCTTCGAAGTAAATAAAGAATTGAGCATTCATATCAGTCGTTGAAGGTATGAAACATTCTACAGAATTTCTAGCAGTTATTATTTTGAGACAGAAATAATATCTTTCTAATGTGTTTCGATTTCAGTAGCAACATGTGTTTGTAACTTAGTAATAAAGATTTTTTTGGGCGTTAATGATTTTTATTTTCCCGCTTTGATTTAATTGTTATTTTTACTCTTATTTTTATGACGCACCGTAAGTTAAATTCTGGTTAAAACTATTTCTGTGCAGCAGTTTCAATCTTAGCTTATGATATACATCGGCTCACGTCATCATATGAGCTACCATAGTGACATGCACATTTTGAAATGCAGTTTTTATTCGTGAATGCAGAATGTCGCGAACCATTCCCAATATTTTGAATACGCAATGGTCGATTAAGTTCGTCAGAGGGAGCATTTCCTCATCCAATTTCTCTACTTCCTGCATTCCATCTCCTTCCATTGATTACCCGCATCACCCTACCATTCCTTCTCCTCTCTTTCCTCCTCGTAGATTTTTCCTTCTGAATTCCTCCCTTCAACATTCACATCCAGCCTCTTTTGTTTTCTGAATTCATTCGACGAACTCAAACAAATTACTCTTTACAACTGTTCTTCAACAGCCATTAGTGAAAGTAAAGTTTTTTTATATTCCAACAATCTGCAGGTTATTGATGAGGAAGTAAGAGTATAGAATAGAGGTAGTAAGAATAAAGAATGAAAATCAATGGCCGTGTCCAACAAGGGCATACCCAGGATCATAACCTGGGGGGGGGGGGGACAAGCCATGGTCTAGGGGCGGGAAAGCCAAGTTGTGACATTTTAGCATGGAAATGGTGAATGAAACCACCATTTCAAGAAAATTATAACATCGCTTTATTAGTTTATGAGATTATTTACTTGAAAAAATAGTTTTATTTTAGTTACATATTATCTTATAATAATGTATATTATTTTTCGTGGGTTTAAAGAAAATTTGTTGAATACTTTCGATTCAATTTAGTACTGATATTGCTTAAAGACTTTTGCGATTTTTGCTTATAGGGGGGCAGCTGTCCCCCTCCCTTATCCCCTAGATGGGTACGCCCATGGAGTCCGAATTGTCAAGCGTGCTTTGGGTTAACATGCTTGTCTGTGGCATCGTGCTGTCTTGAAGAGTCTTGAATGACTTGTGTGGTTGAGTATTCGGACATCTTTGCTTTGGTGACTGCAATTCCACAATTGATTAATTAACTAAATATTTGGCGATCAAAATGTGATTATAAAGTATAGTAGAATAATTGATTGTTAGAAGTGATGAAATACCAAGTCTAACACGAGAAAGCGAATGACCACAGCATAGTACATACGAGTGCTGTTGGATAAAAGCGGAATTAGTAGCCAAGAGATCAAATACAAAATTAGGAAGAGAAGAACTATCATAAAAGTCGTAGTTGGTATTTTATGGGGCTAACATATCAGCAGAGAAACGAAAGTAAGAATGTATATATTTTTTTAATGGTTGAAAGTGTGAGTAAATGTGGAGCATAGGTCTAAGACTTTCAGGAATAAACAGGAATGCGTCATTGACGAGTGTGAGCATTTAAGTGAGAAGGATCTGCAGAAAGACTAGGCTTGGTAAATTAAGAAATGATACAATAATGAAGATGATGGAATTGGAGAAAGTTATAGCCGACGAGGTAGAGAGGAAGCAACTACTCTAGTTTGGCCTTGTTAATAGGATGGATGACACCAGATGGTCAGAGCAAATATTTTATCGGAGGCCTCTAGAAAAAATGAAAAGAATGAGATCAAGAGTGTATAGGAGACAGTGAATGCAGAGAGAAGAGGAAGCAAGAGGAACTAGGGAAGAGGAGTGTCATGACAATGGGGAGAAATGGATTCTGAGTGCAGGAATGCGACTCATCTTTCCCATTTTCCTTTCTCTTTTCTCCTCCCGAGCCATCGAACCAATTCCTGTCTGTGCAGAGCCAACCATCCTCATGATGCGGAGTTCCGTGTACGCGGCTGCCACCTGCTTTCGCTTCATAATGTGCTCCTCAAATATTAATAGGTACGGCTGACGCCACTGCCTCGTTCTACTCCCAGACGTCTTAGAAGGCTGCCATCGTAAAGCGAGATATTAACACACCCGATGGGTGGCCTAGGCGCGGAGCCGCTATTGATTCCGAGGTTACGCGCCTTGCTTGATATACTATGAATTTTAAGAAAGTTTCCAACGAGAAACGAACTAAATGGCATTAGCAAGGATATTACAGACTATGTTGTATCTCATAGAATTTTGGTTCCAACCACTGTTTTTTACGGGGCAGTTTTTTCGGGAATTACACTTGAAATAGTAGGTAATGGTCTGCTCTGGAGTGTAGCGTTTTAAGGTGCGGAAACATCGGCATTAGATTAGGAGGACGAGAAAAGGCTAGTTGCGAACGAGATGTGAGTGTGGAGAATAATGGAGAAGATGAAGTGGGCGGAAAGGGGGAGGAACGACGAAGTGCTGGAGATGGTGGGTGAGGAGAGAAGGCTTCCAGATGAGTTACTGATGAAATAAAAGGTATGGATGGAGGGAGTACTAAGCGGAGAGGGGATGTTGAAAACGGTGTTAGAGGGTAGAATGCTATGTAAACGAAGGAGGGGAAGGAAGAGAATAGGATTTCTAGATTGAATGAAAGAGAGTAGGCCTTATTGTGAATTGAAGAGGGAAGTGCATGATGGAAGGGGAGACTGCCACTATACTTTATGAATAAGGTGGTTTCCTATTATTTTTTTATTGCCTAAATTGAAAGATTATTACCCCTAGAGTACGTATTTCACGCTTTTAGATTTTTACGATATCTATTTTTCGCGATTAAATGAAAAGTGAAAGTTTTCAAGCGCGCGAAAACGCGACGGCTAAGTATGAATGCTGGGAAAAGCTCGTGTGACGTCGTTCTGGTTCCCGCTGCCGCAAGTGAGGTGACCTTGGGGCGAGGCTTTGAGAGATGATACGACGCAGGATGCTAGCAGGTAGCAGAGTACCCTGCTAGCAGGTAGCGCTTGGCTTAAATAAGGATTATTAATACCTTATCAAACGAAGGAAATTTTCCGAACTTAGCCAGTTTTAATAGGTGATTATTAAGAGATGTTTCCCTGAGGTCTGTGCCTCATGCATGCATTGGTAATCTCAGACGATGTAAAACTCCTATCAACTCGTATAGAAACTAGGTAGCTTTGACGTCACGTGAAGTGGCATTGCATGGGCGCCAACCTTGCCTTTTTCAAATGAGGATAAAATTGACCCTTGCCATTCATCTAAACCGGTATTTCTAAGACAAAATAATTTGTATATTATGAATACACTAATGGTGGGTAACGAATCGCAATCAATGCCTTTCGATTTCTTTGATGAAGGCAACTACCCTATTGGACTTCCATAGAGTAACACGGCCCTGAATATGAGAGACGAGTCGTCTCTCGAAACGTCGGCTTATACGAAAGAATTAACCTGGCTGAGAACCCGAGAAGAATTAATCAATTTAATAGAATAATTTACAAAATTATAAAATGCATGGACCACATAGACATCTACATCTAGTGCATATTACCCGCAAGCCGCCAAAATAGGCGTGCGTTGGGGGGTGCAAGGACATAAGCCATTTAGAGATAAAAAGGAAATGCTGTAAAAGTTCCACCTAGCATTTATTAAAGTCTTGTATTATTTGGGAGAAGCAATACCTATCCCTATCCATTAGAAACAATATCTTTTTTTAATCGTTTCTGTCGGACCTTGAAAAATAATGGGGTACAATTGCGATGAGCTCTGTATCGCTCTGAAAGATATCTGTTCTCAATTGTTTAAGCAATGAACGCCGACCGCTCTAGTTAGTCTTTTGTCTAACTCTCACATGTGATCCTAAAACTTTATTCCCTAATCACGACCAGAAAATAATATGCAATTTTTTACCAAAATAGGTATCCCTCATTAAATTATAGAATTTTAATATCTCAATCACTTAGGAAAGAAAACTCCTTGCAACACAACGCAGAGAAAACTTTCGTTTTCATTCTCCATGCATTTATTATTAATGATTTCCTCACGTGCCGCGGTTACTCTGCTTTGTGTGGTGTTGGTGGAGGATTGATAATTAATTACCCAATCAATGGTCAATATGCGAACCTTGTGTGCTTATTTGTTGACACTTGCTTAATTTTTTAAGGACCCTATAACGGGATTCGGTACATTGCAAAACGCTGTCGAAAAGTAAGAAAAATACCACATCGTCTATTTATGCTCAGCATTATCATTTTAATTGTTTTCATATAATTACAATCGATGAGTTTTGCCGTGAATTTGGACAATATCTAACATTGCATACTGGACTTTCATTATTTAGGCTTCATGACTGTCTGTATTGACTGAAATCTCAACCAAGTGAAAAATTTTGATGATGGATACCGGTGATTTTCTTTAAAAAAAATTAAGAATAAATAGTTTTTTATGTTAGTTAAAATATCCCCTCTACGGATACGGTGGAATTTAAATCAAGAATATGTCTTTTTGTACAAAAATAGGTATTAAATATTGTTACCGAAGTTGGGAGCTGCAAACTGAAGCTGCTCCCGTTTGAGAAATGTTAGAAATGAAGGCCTGGCATCCCGTTGATATATTCTCTGGACATTACAGTATTTTTCTCCCCCACCTCTCGATATTAATAACTAGTCCAAATCCTTGAGATTTGTAAAGCCGCTTGACCAGCAGCGCACGAGGCAAGAAACAGTCAGTAGAATAGTTGAAGCGGAGAGGGCATTCCTCAATAATAGGACTCGTGTCACAGCAGAAAATAAAATTGCTAAAGTCAGGAAGAAAAGTTATCGGACATTAAACATGCATTTTGAGCAGGGCTCTTAAAAGGGTGGTTACATGTTTTTAAATTGCCTAAATCGAAAGATTATTACTTCTGGAGTACGTATTTCACGCTTTTAGATTTTTAAAAATGACGATATGTATTTTTCGCGATTCAATGAAAAGTGAAAATTTTCAAGCGCGCGAAAACGCGACGGCTAAGTATGAATGCACGGTAAAGCCCGTGTGACGTAATTCTGGTTCCGTCTGCCGCTGTGTGAGGATATGAGCCCCGCTAAGATGTAGGTTGCAAGCAGGTAGCAGAGTATCCTGATAGCAGGCAGCGCTTGGCTTAAGTAAGGGTTATTAATACCCTATCAAACGTAGGAAAATTTCCGAACTTCTAGGTAATTTTTATAGGTGATACTTAAAAGATGTTTCCCTGAGCTCTGTGCCTCATGCATGCATTGGTAATCTCAGACGATGTAAAACTCCTGACTATTCGTATAGCATCTAGATCCCTTTTACGTTACGTGGAGTGGCATCGCAAGGGCGCCAATTCAAATGAGGTTAAAATTGACCGTTAACATTCGTCTAAACTGGGATTTCTATAACCAAATAATTTGTGTATAATGAATACACTAATAGTGGGTAACAAATCGCAATCAATGCCTTTCGTTTTCTTTGACGAAGGAAACTACCCTATTTTAGGGAGGCATAGTTGATGACAGGAACGGAGAAATTGAGGTTGAAAGGTTTCGAAATGCGATGTAAGAAGAATGATGAAAATCGAATGGATAGATCGTGTGAGCATTGCGGAAGTTCGAAGAGTTGGGCCGGCCGCACACTGGTTAATACACGGCGGCGGCGCGGCGAGACGTATTCACCTCGTCTGGCCTCGCCGTGCCTTGCCTGATGGTCAAGAGCAGCGTACGGCACGGCAAATCGACTTGAGTTCCACAGCTATCATCCCATAAATGAAAAACGGTACCTAAAACCGTTTCTTTTGGAGCTCAGGGCAGAGCTGGAAAAAAATTACAACTATTGTCGCATGAAATTAATAACTGTGTGTGAAGTGACCCAGGGAACTAGCCCCCTACCCTGAATTTGACACATCAAAAGTTTGCGCCTTGGTTAACGAAAGGAGATTGCAGCCCTTAACCTTTAATGGTATTCTCATAAGTGTAGTTCGACATGACCACCGGAGCGCCAGGTATGGACAGCAAGATTTACAGAAAGCGCGCAGAACAAAGCTTACTGTGTGACTTGTGCCAAAGCGTAGGAAGCAATGTTATTATGTTATGTTTTTTTCGGCTCAGTTTCTTATGTTACTCTCTCATGAAGTGATGTATACTAATTTTATCTTGTTAGTTGCCATTCAGATTCATATGATATACTGTTGATATCAATTACCATGATTTATTCCAAATTCTGGTATTATTTTCGTCACAGTTAAAATAATATTCTTTTTCTTTCCTTAGTATGCAATTTATTCTTGTTCATCAAATCGGAGATAGGCTATAAACGGCATTTCACTTCTCCGAATTTGAACTAAGAATAGTCCTCCCATAAAAAAAAGAACCGATTTCCTCGTAGGCGGGCAGTAACGGCATAAATTTGGTGGTAATACTTCGCCCATTTTTCCTCTCTCCCCCGTGTAGACTCGCTGGCCAGCGCGCTACGTCTGCGGTGAAGGTAAAAAATAAAAATGGTTTTCGAGCAAATATTTGCTTCTCGGTTTATGCCGAGTGGTTACGAGGCGGACGTTGTAGGTTGGCGTTTTTACTAATATATGTATATATCGTTCGGCGGCGCGGCGTTCGTAAGATCTTGCGAGCGGTAACGGTCGAGAGAGCTCTCGCCTCCAGAGTTCTATAACAGTTGATTTTCAGCAGGTTTCAAAATGGGTTGCGCAATAAGGCGGGTCGAAAAATCGATTTTCCAATAGGGTAGTTTCCTTCATCAAAGAAAACGAAATTCAATGATTGCGATTCGTTACCCACCATTAGTGTATTCATAATATACAAATTATTTGGTTTTAGAAATCCCAGTTTAGACGAATGGCAACGGTCAATTTTAACCTCATTTGAAAAAGGCCAGATTGGTGCCGATGCGATTCCGCTCCACGTGACGTCACAGGGACCTAGTTTCTATACGAGTAGATAGGAGTTTTACATCGTCTGAGATTACTAATGCATGCATGAGGCCCAGAGCACAGGGAAACATCTCTTAATAATCACACATTAAAAATATCTAAGTTTGGAAAGTTTCCTTCGTTTGATAGGGGAATAATAATTCTTATTTAAGCCAAGCGCTACCAGCTAGCAGGGTACTCAGCTACCTGCTAGCAGCCTGCGTCGTATCAGTGCTCAAGCCTCGCCCCAAGGTCACCTCACAAGGCGGCAGGGGGAACCAGAAATACGTCACACGGACTTTTTCCCATCATTCCTACTTAGCCGTCGCGTTTTCGCGCGCTTGAAATTTTTCACTTTTCGTTTAATCGCGAAAAATAGATATCGTCATTCAAAAATCTAAAAGTGTGAAATTCGTACTCCAGGAGTAATACTCTTTCGATTTAGGCAATAAAAATAATAGGAAACCACCCTATCATCGAGTTCTAATGTAACTCAAAACGGTCTTCTTTCTATTACGATCTACGGAAAATTAATGAAATAAAACTAACGATGGACCTTCACTACACGTTAAGCGTGGTTAAGTAATAAATACAAATAAATATGAAATTTTACTTTTACGCTGAAATGTAGAGATGAGGTTTTTACTGCCAGTAGCAGCACCTTAAAACGTTATTTTATCTTTCCGATTAAGAGAAAGTATTGAAGATTTCGCTAACTGAAGATGTATTGCCTCCTTATGTTCAGTATTTTTCCGTTTATCACCTTGGAAATACGAAAATTGATGATATTACAACTCAGTAATCTTAAAATCGATTTTTCAACCCATCCTATTGAACATGACCTCGTGGATATTTGAGACTGTGAAGGAATGCTGAGACACAATGAGTATTTCGACCGCTTGGTAAAAGATCAAAAGACGGCTCTTGGTAATATTTTGCGATCGTAGCATGTAGGATGAGGATGGGCGGTGTGTGATGAATGAAATGATTATATCGACGCAAACATAGGCGTATCAAGCGACAAGTGGACTGTTAAGGGTCCTAACCCTCTCATAATATGATTCGGAGATGCAATCTTATGTGTACCCCCCTTTCAATCTTCCGAAGTTTTCCTTGGTACGGCAGTAATTACGATGCAGTACGGTTGAAATTATACCTCAAAACTCACGCGCTACGTCCTTCACATAACGATTTTTAGCTAACCTCAGCGCGAATTTTAGTGTGGTGTGAATTGAGAGGGAGATTAAGCGTAGCTGACAGTTTCGCAGCATCAAAACACCGGCGGAGATATACACTGGCAAATGGGTACACATATCGGTATGGATTCTGTATAGCGTACGGTATTCATAAAAAAATAAATAAAAAAGAAAGGTTTTTGAAGGAAATGACTGGCAGAGAGTGACGGGTCGGCTCCACCCGTCGAATAGATTTTGTTTTTACTTAACTTGGCGGCCGGGGCGTTTGCTGCTGTCGCGGATGCCAGGGTTGCGCTAAGCTGAGCTCGCGCCACCGTGAGGACGACTGCTCCGGGCCAGCGGCAGCTTCCTCACCGGAAGTTTCTTTCATTCATTGTGGTGGTCGGGAAGTGAGTCCATTCCGGAGTTTTTCTTTTTCTGTTTGAGCCCTTCCTGAATTCCTTTTCACTTCCCTTCCTTCTCACCCCTAATTATTAAATCTCCCCGCATCTATATCACGATTCCCACTGATGAAATGGTGACACTCAAACGAGTTCATTATCGACATCGAGTGTTCTGAGGGAATCACTCCTAATTCACCATTTACTTATACCCTTTTTCTCATCTTCCGTGTGCGAGCGAAAGGTTTCCTCCCCACCCTTCTAAATGATAACATTTGATTAAATAAATTTATACATATGATGGAAAATTATTTTAAAATTTTCCAAATATTATTTTGTTAATTTTACAAATTTATATATTTTTATATTGCTATTAATAATTTTCCTCTCTTAATTTTTCATTTATTTCTGTTTTCTCTTCTGTTGTCATATTTTTTGCATTTTGATTCTTTTTTATGGACATTTTGCAAATATATAATCTAGCGAATCAAATTTCTTGAAACTAGAAGAAGAAAAAACATAGGACAAACTCTTCGAAGAGTTACTTGATGAGGCAGTATGCATATGATTTGCATCGCTGGATCACAATTCCATATGCCTTCTAACAGTGAGAATTTCGTGGTCCTCTCTTATATATAGGGAATTTTCTTCAGCCAATCTGGGAATAATCCCTTTCCATTCGCTGTGGAGTGACACCAATCATCCCTGTTGATGTTGCCTTGTCTTTTCACGATCTCAGTCGCCTCTCTTATTGTTCTGTGGAAATAATTTTCTTCTTTCGCCAATATTTTAGCGTCGTTAAATAAAATAGAATGTCCAGGTTTAATCTAGTCGTGTTCAGCGATGGCCGATTCCTTTCTAGTTTTCTTTACTTCCGTTTAGGTAGGTACCCTCGTCCCAGGATAGCTTCCGGAGGCGATACCGGATGAGAAAGTAAAAAGAAAGGTGCTATTTCGTACTCGTCCGACCGCACCTTGAATATGCAGCGAGCGTATGGCATCCGGTGCAGAAAAACTCAATCCGCGAATTGAATAAAATACAAAGGAAGGCTGTGCGGTTCGTCAAAAACTGCTACGGGCGTACAAACAGCGTTACCCAGATGTTAAGCGAATTAGGCTGGGAGCCGTTGGAGACTCGGAGGCTCCGCGCTTGTCTTAGATTCTGGAACAATTGATCATAAATATCTTTAAGAGCGACTCGGATAATATCATATCAGAGCCTCACTATATTTCGAGGTCCGACAGAAGCGATAAATTAAGAGAGATATTTTGCCGAATTATGTTAGAGCATTCCCTTTTTCTGTGCAAATGGCTAATAAAAACCCCTGCCACACGCCTTTTAGGCGGCTTCCGGGGTAGAATGTAGATGTAGATACCGTCACAGACTCAAATCATTTCCGCCAGGGGCGCAGCTAGGAATTATGGCTAGAGGGGGGTTTTAGATGCAACTAACACTGGGGGGGTCTGAGGGTGTGGAATATCCGCCAGGGTAAGCGGGAGGTGCGGCTCCCCCCCTCCCAGAAAAATTTTCAGATAAATTGCTCAAAATTGTGAGTTTTACGGCTTTATGAGGGATATTTTATTAATCCTTACACTATTATGTAAGTAATATTAATCCAATTAAGTGAAAATGATTAAAATTAAAAATTTCTATGAGCTCTGGGGGGGGGGGGGGGTTTATCCCCCAAAGTTGGGAGGCTACCAAGTAATTTACTTGGAGCTGGTGTACTTGGTCACAGCCTTGGTGCCCTCAGACACGGCGTACTTGGCCAGTTCACCGGGGAGCAGGAGCCTGACGGCGGGCTGCACCTCCCTGGAGGTGATGGTGGAGCGCTTGTTGTAGTGAGCGAGGCGGGAAGCCTCGGCGGCGATCCTCTCGAAGATGTCGTTGACGAAGAAGTTCATGATGTTCATGGCCTTGGAGGAGATACCGGTGTCAGGGTGGACCTGCTTCAACACCTTGTAGATGTAGATTGCGTTGCTCTCCTTCCTCCTGCGCTTCTTCTTCTTGTCTCCCTTGGAGATGTTCTTCTGGGCCTTGCCGGCCTTCTTGGCAGCCTTTCCGCTAGTCTTAGGTGGCATGTTGGTATCAACGCTGCGTTGTGTGCGCTGCGCCACTGATTTCCGCCATGAGGGCAGAGTGAAGAGAAACCAGGCATCGACATTAGCGCACTCTTAATGAGACGCGTCAAGGGAATCACGGCTTAACGTCCCATTCGACGGACGTAGTGCTGCTCTTGAAGGGCCTTCCACAAAGCGCTTAAGCAGGGATCGAATGACCAGAAAGATCTCCGCCACCATTGAGAATTCAACCTGTGCCCTTTGAGATGGGAAGCCAAAGCAATAAAAATGCCTTCGGAGCGATTTGCCTTGGGCAATCTTAAAAGGACCTCTGTTTAGTTTAAAGCAGGGATGGACGGATCCAGGATTTTTTTCGGATCCGGATTCAGATCGGATCCTAGATTTTCGGAGCCGGATCTTTCGGATCGGATATTTTCGGATCCAAATGCATTTTCAAATTCCTGCTATTAAACGAAGAAATTATTCAAGTTCATTCTGGGTACGTACAATCGAAGGAATGCTTTTTAGATTTTCATACACATTTTAATATTTTTATAAATTAAGAATCATTTTTACAAGCTTTCAATTTGTTTTTTTAGCATCTTAACGTGCTCAGGACCTTAACTGTTACGCTTGGGTTTGGAAATGAAAATATGAAAACTCTTCGGATAAACCACTGACCAGTGGCGTAGGACAAGAATCGCATGCAACGCCACATTCGAAGAGAGAATCGGAACTCTTTCCACCCTTACTGCATTGCTTACTGCGTTGCATTAACTGAAGCTATTGTTTAAAATTTCGGATCCAGATCCGATGTCTTCCGCGACTTTGGATCCTATGTATCCGATGAAGGACAATATCCGCGGATATTTGGTTCCGAGGTATCCGATTCGACCATCCCTAATTTTAAAGGCAAAGTATACCTATGCAACCCTGTTTTCCCCGTAAAAGGTAGTAGTACCCTTTCGCTGATGTAACGATCTCAAATACGTTGCCCCCGTGGAGGGTGGGTGAGATGGAAGATAAGGAGGGGGAGGATTTGATTGGGTGACCAAATAAATTGCGGGCGCCGAGGAAGGTATAATCATTTCGGGAATTCCCCAGGATAGAAATAAATGCATGAAATAAAATATGAGGGGAATATCAGTGGGAAGAGGGGGCCTTTCCGATGGATTTGCGTGGGAATCCGTACAGGAGCGCCGAAGGGTGAGTGCCAGGTGGTCGCCTACGGAACTACGTTTGTTCATTTATTTCTTCTTATTTTCTCTGGTTGACGGGGAGGAATCGTGGCTTTGATCGCTCAGGGAATCATCCTGAATGAAGGTGGATCGGAATAGGACTCTTGACGTGGATCTCAATCGTGGAGAAATATTTTTAGATGCTTTCTCCGATCATTGATTGGGACTCCGTTTTGTAACGGCCGTCGCTTGTCGAATGTCAGGCAAGAAGTTTAATCGTAGTGTTGCTCATTGCCTTTTGGTGACATCCTTTAAAAAAGATTTGTTCAGCAAAGTGCTTTACTATGCTTCGGTTACTATGCTCAAGTTACTTTTTAGCCGTTTTACTGTACGTTTTGTTTTAACTTTCGACCATTTCGTTATTTATGATCGGAGCACTTCGTGTTTTTTATCATTCTTTTTAGTTTTTTTAGTACTTTACGTATATGCTATTTAGATTGAGATATTATGAAAAAGTAAAAAAGTTAATAATTCTATTAGAGGTGCCTTCGTCGGGGGGAGGAAAGGGACGGGCGAACGGACCCGCCAACTACCTGTGATGTCGGCCCCATACAGTTTTTTCGTCGGTCCTTTCCTCCCCTCCTTTGCTCGCGACTCAGGTACTTCGCGAGCCCGTGCGCCAACTTACGGTATACACACTATAATTAGTATGAACAGTTGAATTCATACTTTAATTGTCTTGTTGAGTTCATCTATAATATTGTATCACGATATTGTCACGTAAGATTACTATAGTAAGGAATGAAAATAAATCAGTGCCTGTTTTTTATTTTATAATAAAGGCAGCATTTTACAGTCGATCGGGACTTTTTAGTCGCGCCATCGCTTTACTCGGTGCTCTCAAAAATTGGAAAATGGTTCAGGGTGTCCAGTTTCATCTATGAATTAGAAGTAGATGGCGGTAATAAGGTGGTTTCCTATTATGTTTTTATTGCCTAAATCGAAAGATTATTACTCCTGGAGTACATATTTCACTCTTTAAGTTTTTGAAAAAGACGATATCTATTTTTTGCGATTAAATGAAATATGAAATGTGACCTTGGGGCGAGGCTTTGAGCGCTTATACGACGCAGGATGCTGGCGGGTAGCAGAGTACCCTGCTAGCAGGTCGCACTTGGCTTTAATAAGGATTATTAATACCTTATCAAACGAAGAAAACTTCCCACCTTGGGCAGTTTTAATAGGTGATTATTAAGACATGTTTCCCTGAGCTCTGTGCCTCATGCATGCATTGGTAATATCAGAAGATGTAAAACTCCTATCTCCTCGTATAGAAACTAAGTCCCTGTGACGTCACGTGGAAAGGCATCGCATGGGCGCCAATCTGGCCTTTTTCAAATGAGGATAAAATTGACCATTGCCATTCACCTAAACCGGTATTTCTGAAACCAAATAATTTGTATATTATGAATACACCAATGGTGGGTAACGAATCGCAATCAATGCCTTTCGTTTTCTTTGATGAAGGAAACTACCCTATTGTGTATAATTACTCGCTTTCTAATTCCTTCACTTGTTTCAATGCGTTTGAACTTTTCAACTATAAGTAGTGATGAAATAAAATTTATTTTTAATAACCGACGTTTCGGAAAATTATCTTCATTTTATGATTGTGATGTTAACGTAATCGACGGGAGGAGTAAAAAAATGTATCGGTCTCACAGTCAAATTCTCGAAATAATAATTGATATTTTGACTGATTTATTTTAAACTGCTACAAATGCTTATTCGACGAGTAAATACGCTCACATCGCAGCTAACGTCCATCTGTTTCACGCATTCTCGAGCCGGAGGTCGAACGGAAGATATGAAAAAATCCAGGGTGAAATTGGAAGCATGTCAAAAATATATTTGGTTTAATATTACCACAGTATACCAATACCGCAAGCAAAAGCGTTACCTTATTCATTAATTTTCTGTCTATGAGTACGATGTTTAAAATCGTTCCACGATGAATTTCGTTCAAATCTTATAGTCCGAGATAATCATGACACTTTAAATAACCTAATTTTCATGCGACGAATATTTCACAGAGGTCGACTGTAGTTATATGCAATGGCAATAATTAAATGTTAATTCTCAAATTTGTAGTCCCTAGTGATGCCGTTAATTTTATAAAACGTCGGCCCTGAAATTATTATTATTTGTTCACGGGTGGCCAATGCTTAAAATTCAACGACACCTTGGATTAAAATAACCAGGCTCAGTGCCGTCAGCGGAATCCGATTACATTATGGCTCCGGCGCAGTTCTCTTTACATCCGCTGCCTCTGGAACGAAATTGAAAACAAAAGGAGGGAACAAATTGGAGGGGTTTCTCTCGGAATTAACCCCCGGGGGATCAGAAGAAAAGGGAAATTGAAATCCCGAGATTCGTCGCTTCTTAATTGGCCCGCGCCAACTTGATAGAAAATCCCCTTGGGCGCAGTCCACTCCGCCGGAAATGTTCCGATAGCAGCAGCTGTCTTTTCTTCTCCTCCTTCGAAGATCAGCTTTAAAGTACTTCCGCAGTCGACTTAAGAGTGCACCAGTGTAGTGAGCCTTATTATAAGCGAGGACAAATATTTGATCTTATCGTCACGAGGGGTCTGGAGCGCTTTTGTGTGCAGACTTGGAATGGGCCAGGGTCACCGAGGAGAGGTTTTTATTTGCTCTGCCCCTGCTCTTTGCTTCTGGGCGTTCCCATCATTCCTCTTTAATCTACATAATCTTAACCCTTTAAAGTGTCCATATGACATACAATGGAGAGAAAGAAAATATGCTGCCATTTGTCAAAGCTGTCTTAGCAGAGCCTGAGAAGGATTCGAAGAAGATTCTGATATATATGAGTAGAATTATGGATAGAGATCAGCTAAAAATAAGTACAAAGAAAACTATTATAAATACTAACTAGAAAAGGCAGCTCATACTCGTAAAACTTTACGTTTTTTTGAGCATTTAGAGTTTTTTTACGGAAGCAATACCTGCCCAGTATTTAAGATGAACGGGACTGAATATATTTATATGCTTCACAATCATATTGATCAAAAAGCCTTTGTATTCCAATTATCTACCCCAATTTACATAATAAATAGCAGTGACACTAGCGACACTATTTGGTTCATTTATTTTTGATGCTCAGTTGTTGTGACCTACCATGAGAGAGTAGCATGCGTAGCTAGTTTTATCAGAGTTTCCAGAACTATTCGAAGAGAAAAAGATTTTTAATGGATTATCATTTTTCTCTGTTTTATAATTGCATTCAGAGTAGGTGTGAGCCCAATGACTCACCCCAACTAGCCAGATAATAAAAACAATAATTTTTTGCATATTTGTTTATTTAATTAATCTAGTTGCGATTCTAGTCTCTATGTGAAGAATCGAGCGGTGATATTGTAGAATTGAGTTAACGTGCGGAGAAAACAAGTTTTGATTACATTTGTATTTCATGGAAACAGAATGGTTGCACAAGACCAAAGTGCAAAATTGAATCTGAAATCAGTCTGCATATTAAATTTGTTAATATTTACTGACTGCGGGAGTAAAAATTTACAAAAAGGAAAACCACCAAACTGCAAAAATAATAAAAAAACTAAAGGCCCGTGTACACTGTATAACGAAATCAGGATAGAGTTCGAATGCTCTAGGTAGACTTAATTGGCCGAAGCTAGGTGGACTTAATTTTGAGATTGAATATATTGCAATTTAGAGAGTGAATACTATGCACGGATATTTTCACCTCAAATATTTGAACTATTTATCAATCGATGAATAGTACTTTTGATTTTTTGGGTTCATCCCGATATTCCTTATTCGTAATATTAAATGGTTATGGATACCTTTCAAACTGTTGAATTAAATTTCGGGTCAATTTTCGTTACACATTTAATATCCTTATCCGTTTTTCACAGGAAGGTTTGTTATTATTCCAGAGAGAGAAAATACCCTATCTGACCACCCAGATAGAGTGAGAGCAATGTAGTGAGACACTCCACCTTGCTACACACCACACTGCCTCTCTAGCACTACGAAGAGAGCGGAGTGTCGCTTTCTCTGGAGTAATCTCAGATCGACTTACTTTGCGTAATCTTTAGTACATTTTATGATTCGAATGAAACTATTGGCTAAATATGCTGGAATAATAGTAATGAAGTATGTATCGGAAACGTACTTACGTACTAGAGAGGTGATCTAACTCTGATTCTAACAAATTAATTACCGTCGACCACGAAACCAATGTTGTTTGACACGAGATTTCCCATTCAGGAGAAGAAATGGGAAATGAAAGTGAGAAAGATTCATCAATTGGAAATGTAAATTTTGTCATTGCGAAAACTTCGAAATTCAGCCAAATCTACTCAAATTATACCTACCTCATTTATATTTAAACTGCCAGCAAATCGGATCGATTTGATACCGAAACAGCGGAGATATTCATATTTTCAGGGTTATTTTTTGGAATAAGAACATCAAACATTCCACCTTTTATATGCAAAGTCAATTTCAGGAGTTTGGGAACTTTATTGCGAATGGCAATTTTTAATTCACGACTTGGAATCACGGTTGCTTTAAAAAAAAACTTTTTCGAGTCGATTGAATTGAGTCTGATTTTTTTGCGGGAATAGTTTGGATTCGATATTTTAAAGAGATTCAACAGTAGATTGACATTTATTTTGAGAGAAATATTTTGTTTCTTTTTATGAAGCATTTCAGCCATAAATCGATGCAATGAACCAGTGTCACAAAATTGTTTCATTACCTGCTGTAGGACACTCGAAATCAAAAGATTTGACGCTCATGTGTTTCAATTACAGAAGAAATCAAAGAAGTCTTTCGAAAGTTTTTAAACCTACGGAAGAAAAATTCTTCATGATAAAAATATTCATGAAATACTATCATTAAATGTTGTTATTCCACTAACTTTCCAGTAACTTTCAGTCAGTTGATTCCAAACATTTCATTGCGCGCCGCAATGTTCCTCGCAGATATTTGGCAGCAGTTAAATTTATATTATTAATTTTTTGGGTGGGGAGGGGGTTATTAGACTTTAGACTAGTAAAAGTCAATGCCAGGTTAAGAGAAATTCGATAGGTGGATCGTGAATTATTGACAATTCAAGCAAATTTTTTGTAACTTACACATTGGCGAATTTAGGGGGGATAACACGGGGACACGTGACCCCCCCCCAGACGCAAAAATTGCCAAAAGTTTTTAAACGATTATCATTAAGCTCGTTTCTTTTTGTGCATTACAGAGCCTCAATCATTCAATTTCAAATTAATACCTTTAATATTAAAATAAAGAGAATATTTCAAATAGTAATTGTCACATGATATTTATCTTGTTTTAACCTCTAGCATAAGAGATGGTTTGGCTGTCAGACCCTTGTGCCCCTCCCACCCCCCCCAGAAAAATCCTGGATCCGCCCATGAACGTTCATGTTTTAACAATTTGTTTTTACTCAAAATGACAATTCGCAAACTAATCTGTGTTTAGTAAGTTGGGATCAATATTTTTCGAAAAGCTGTGAAAATATCGGGAGAATCTCCTGGAACACCCTAGGCAACATGCCACTCGTCCGGCCACACCTTGAATGTGCAGCGAGCACATGGGATCTCAAGACCTCAATCCGTGAGTTTGATATAATAGAAAGGAAAGGTGCAAAAATCGTCAAAAACTGCTGCGGGGGCACAGAAAGCCTTACGCATGTTGATGCTGAAAGAATAGGGTAGTTACCTTCATCAAAGAAAACGAAAGGTATTGATTGCGATTCGTTAACCACCATTAGTGTAGTCATAATATACAAATTATTTGGTTTTAGATATCCCAGTTTAGACGAATGGTAATGGTCAAATTTAACTGCATTTGAAAAAGGCCAGATTGGCGCCCATGCGATGCCACTCCACGTGACGTCACAGGGGCCCAGATGCTATACGAATAGTCAGGGGTTTTACATCGTCTGAGATTACCAATGCATGCATGAGGCTCAGGGAAACATCTCTTAATAATCACCTATTAAAACTGCCCAAGGTGGGAAGTTTTCTTCGTTTGATATGGTATTAATAATCCTTATTTAAGCCAAGCGCTACCAGCTAGCAGGGTACACTGCTTCCTGCCAGCAGCTAGCATCGCAGCGGCGCACACATCCTCGCCCCAAGTTCACCTCACTTTGCGGGAGCGGGAACCAGACTGACTTCACATGGGCTTTTCCCAGCATTCACTTAGCCGTCGCGTTTTCGCGCGCTTGAAAATTTTCACTTTTCATTTAATTGCGAAAAATTGATATCGTCATTTAAAAATCTAAAAGCGTGAAATACGTACTCCAGGAGTAATAATCTTTCGATTTATGCAATAAAAAAATAATAGGAAACCATCCTATTGCGCTGGCTCCTGAATGGTGATTATTTAAAGAAAAAACTATTTTGGGGAATATATGTAATAAATATATGTGACAAAGCCCTGAAGAAGCTAGAACCGTAAAAAAATGCTAAAAGGGAACATAAAGTATTACGCAACTTTTAAGGAATAAGGGTCGGAGGCTACGTGCTTGACTTAAGTTGCTTGAGCAGTTAGAACTAGATATCTTCCAGAGCAACACGGAGAAAATCATTTTGGAACCTCACTACGTCCAACAGAAACTATAAATTGAGAGAGATATATTGCCAAACTAATAGGTATAGGAATTCGTTTTTTCACGGAACATCAAATGGTCCTTTTTTCGTTAACGGCTGGTGTCCTAACACCCCTTTCTACGCCCCTATAGAGGTGGTTTACGGGGTATTATATAGTTATTACAAATAATTTTATATTATATATAATTATTATATTACGGGGTAGTAGGTATATCCTATTATTCTTAATATTTACGATGTAATACTTCCGTATATCCGTGATGATACGCTGTATCGAAACCGGTCGCAAATATATTTTATTTTGTGAAACAGCCAAGTCTTTTCTTAACCTTTGTGCATCATGAAGGAGTTTCACCATGTTACGCCAACCACCATCGCATTCGCATGCATTGCATTGAAAAATTTGATGATTTAAAATATAGGTTAAAATATGCGGTTAACAGCCCTAATTTTAACTAGGTATGTTTTTGGTAAACAGTACACACGGGCCCAGCGATCCGAATTTTTCCGCGAAAATTCGTATCGTGGTGCCCGTCAGCGACGCGAGTAGCGACATCTCTAAACCCATTTATGAGCGTTGGTCGACAGCACATCTGGAGGACAACTGAAGAATCTTTCATCGTAATATTCGCGCTTTTACTCATTGGAACTTGGTCTAAGAAAAGCTTTGGATCATAAAGAAAACAGATTTTCTCGTAGATCTAAAGTGGTGGAACTAGCTTACGCTGGGGGAAATAATTATTTAGTAATTTATTCCATCTTAGTAACTTTAAACTTACTAAGATGGAAAAAATTAAGTTTACACTTACTAACATGGAATACTTTTCTCCCCTTAAAATATGCGTACATATCCATCACATTACCTCAGGGCAGAGGCGGGATCTCTCTTGGAAGAGTGCTTCTTAGTATAAAATCGCCCTTATGCCACGCCATGGCTTCTTTCCGGACGTTGTTGGATCGAAGAATGAAAGTCTTGAAATAGCCCCATCCCCTGAGGAGGGTGGTTTCTTCGAGCCAATGGAAATTGAAAATAACTCAGAAATTGAATAAGGGATGAAATTGGATTCCGGAACCGCGGACTGTTTGAGGAAAATCCCTAAGTTCTCATTAGAGCATTTTTAATTTTTTTTGAAGGACTTGACTGTTTTATCTTGTACCCATGGCAGCTAAAATGAAACATTTTGACGCCCATCTAAAACGCACGTCAATCATGACCTTTGGTTTAAGGTGGTGCATTCCCTCAGCGGAAAGGGTTACGCTCGAAAAATATTAGCGAGTATTCGGCTGCTATTTTTGCACCAAAAATGTAATTAACTCTACATTTTTAATTAAAGGGAATATTGTAGAGCGTGTTTGCGCATAGATTGAGTAGTGTGGATAACGCACTGCTAAATATCAAAATATGAGATAATGTATTGAATAATGCACATTTTAATCATTAATGAAGTTATGCGGCTTGTTTACATTCGAAAACAAAAGACCAATATTTTCACGAATAACGTGGTATCTTAATTTTTCCGGTAGCATTTGCATGGATGCATGTTGTGAATTTGAGAAAAAACGTCAGTTTGAGGTTCATTTTTCTTAAACTCTGTCGCTGAAATGAGCAATGATTCTTTCAATATATAAATTCATCCTTTTTCTCAGAATGTATTGAAAATTGGTCAAGTTTCCCAGCCAGCACAGCCCACAATGGCTC
The DNA here is from genome assembly GCF_921293095.1 of Ischnura elegans. Lineage (NCBI taxonomy): Eukaryota > Metazoa > Arthropoda > Insecta > Odonata > Coenagrionidae > Ischnura > Ischnura elegans. The sequence continues at coordinate 97,003 of NW_025791664.1, forward strand.
CTTGTGCGAAGTAGAATCCGAACGGAGTCCTTGTGGCACACTTGTATGAGGTGTGATACAATTGTTATTCCCTTCCACCACCAATTGCCTATGCCGATTGAAAATATCATTTTTATACCGTTGCAGATTAACTTCATTTCTCAGCTTATACACTATCATATGTTAAATTCGTGCGTAGGTTTCCGCGGCGTTGTTCACGATGACAGCCAATTTTCGGGTTCTCCAGCCGCGTCTGTCGTTTATGGTTGACAAGAGTTTCGAAAGCCATCCTGCTTCCGTCTTCAGGTCGAAGGTGAGAAGTTTTTATTTTTTGCCGTCTTATATAGCACTGGCCGATCTCCCCCCTGTGCGCTGGTTGGTCAGCACTCTCTTCCAAACGTTGCTGATTGGGATCACAAAACACAGAATATTAACAGGGACAACGGCTACCCAATCAGCAACGTTTGGAAGAGAGTGCTGACCAACCAGCGCACAGGGGGGAGATCGGCCAGTGCTATATAAGACGGCAAAAAATAAAAACTTCTCACCTTCGACCTGAAGACGGAAGCAGGATGGCTTTCGAAACTCTTGTCAACCATAAACGACAGACGCGGCTGGAGAACCCGAAAATTAGCAGTCACTATCATATGCTTACGTTACAGCAGGGGCGGCAATAAAGGTCCCACAGACCCCGCGGCGCGGGAGGTCCCTTGCCCAAGGGGGCCCTCGTGACGAGCAGGGAATAAATAATTTGCAGTTTAAATGACTTGTTTATAAAGTTTGTAATATTTCATTGATTAATGCATTTTAACTCATTCCTTTAATTAATTTTCATCTAAACAAACATAGCTCGTATAGGGGCCACGCAAATTTTTTCGCGGGGGAGAAGGAGGACGAATCCTCAACGCCGCCACTGAGTAATACCAAATTAAATTACAGGTGTGCCAGTATAGCAGTATATAATAGGGCAGTTTCCTTCATCAAAGAAAACGAAAGGCATTGATTGCCATTCGTTAACCACCATTAGTGTATTCATAATATACAAATTATTTGGTTTTAGAAATCCTAGTTTAGACGAATGGCACTGGTCAATTTTAACTGCATTTGAAAAAGGCCAGATTGGCGCCCATGCGATGCCACGTGACGTCATAGGGGCCCAGATGCATTTTTTTTGCAGAGGTTTTACATTGTCTGAGATTACTAATGCATGCATGAGGCACAGAGCTCAGGGAAACATGTCTTAATAATCACCTTTAAAACTGGCTATGGTCGGAAAGTTTTCTTCGTTTGATAGGGTATTAATAATCCTTATTTAAGCCAAGCGCTACCAGCTAGTATGGTACTCAGCTACCTGCTAGCATCCTTCGTCGTATCAGCGCTCAAAGCCTCGCCCCAAGGTCACCTCACTTGCGGCAGCGGGAACCAGAACGACGTCACACGGAGTTTTCCCGGCATTCATACTTAGCCGTCGCGTTTTCGCGCGCTTGAAAATTGTCACTTTTCATGTAATCGCGAAAAATACATACTTGTCGTCATTTAAAAATCTAAATGCGTGAAATACGTACTCCAGGAGTAATAATCTTTCGATTTAGGCAATAAAAAATAATAAGGAACCACCCTATTCTTCTCCTAAAAACGTTCTCATTAAGTTTATTGATATAAATTAAATTGAGCAAATGCTTCTTAAAACGTTCCCGTAAAATTTTATGATATATTATTTAAGGATCAATTTCGTTAGTTGAGGAGGGTATGTTCGCGATGGGTTAATAAAGTGGGTTATTGTGGGTTATTGCATGCATTGGTAATCTCAGGCGATGTAAAACTCTTCAGGGGCGCTGCTAGGAATTAAGGCTAGGGGAGGGGGGGGGGTTCAGGCTCGACTAATAATTAGGGGTCTGGGGGTGTGGCTTACCTGCCAGGGTAAGCGGGAGCTGCGAGGGCCTTCCGCCAGAAAAAAAAGATAAATGGTTCAAAATGGCGAGTTTTACGGCCTTCTGAGGGATATTTTATTAATCCTTACACTGATTTAATTAAAATGCAGTTGCGTCCGGCAAAATTGAGATACCACGTTATTTGCGAAAATATTGGCCCTTTATAGTCGAATGAAAACAAGCCGCATAGCTTTATTAATGATTAAAATTTGCATTATTTAATATTTATCTCATGATTTGAGATTTAGCACTGCGTCGTCCACAATAATCAAAATATGCGTGTTAATTGTGCAAGGAAACAGCCTGCTCTACGGAAAATGATTAACGATTAACCATCATTTTCCGTTCACCTACAGGAAATTCACTACGGAAGAGCCCAATAAACTTTATAACTATAATATTCGATGATTATTTTCCGAAAGTGAGCTCATTGGCGGACAATAGAATGTATTAAATGCTAATCTCGCACATCGGAAACCCGATGCAAACATACCCTCCTCAACTAACGAAATTGGTCCTTAAAAATTATATCATAAAACTTTGCGAGAACGTTTTTAGAAGCATTTGCTTAACTCGAATGCGTAGACTAATAACAGAGAAATTATTGACGCAAATACAATTTGCTTATCGGTATGTATTACTCTTAACTACCGCTTCAATTCGTTCACAATTACACAATTAAAATTTCGTGTATGTGATGTTATACGTGCACACCTGTTGTTTAATTTTGTATTACGTACTCATTTAATAGTGTGTGAGCTGAGGAATGAAGTGAAACTGCAACAGCAGGAGGTAATTCCATCCCTCCCTTCCCGTAAAATGCATTGTCCAATAGTGGAAATTGTGACCATGAGGGTAGTGTCTACTTGCCAACAGTAATGGCACTGAATTAATTTAAATGTTTTAATTGAACTAATCTGTAGAAATCCTTAGTATTCATAGGAATAGCATCCTTGTGCTTCGACACAATGCTTATAAAGCGATTCCCCCAGCTCGCACGCCTTCTGGAAATCGCTTTCAAGAATCCCCTTCGGAGATGTCGTCTCGGGCCCTTAGACATCATCTACGCAGCTGCATCTGTTTCCCTTAAAGTCTAGCTTAAGCCGTGGAAATAGGAATAAGTTTGGCGATGCCAGATCTGGACTGTCTGGGGTTGAAGCAACGTAGTAACCCTACGCTTGGACAGATACCAGTAGCGCTGTGTGCAGTACCAATGTGTCGTGGCGCATTGTTGTGATGGAGTTTCCAACAATCGCCGATCGGTTGCCGCACGCGCGGAGGACACGTTTGCGCAACCTGTAAAGCACTTCCACGTAAGATTCCTGCATTCACAGTCTGTCCAGAGGTTACGAACTCCCTGCGAAAGACACCACGCCTTTACTTAGGCCACATTTTCATCAATCCTTGACGTTGAGTGGCGACCAGCGACCTAACATACATGTTCAGTTTGACCTTAAGGTCTGGACTGTTCAGTCGTGGACTGAGGGAAGTAGCTAGGAATTGAGGCTAGCGGGGGTTTCAGGCGCAACTAATACTGGGGTGTCTGGGGGTATGGCATACCTGCCAGGGTAAGCGGGAGGTGCGAGGACACTTCGCCAGAAAAAATTAAGATAAATGGTTCAAAATGGTGAGTTTTACGGCTTTCTGAGGGATATTTTATTAATCCTTACACTATTCTATGGTAATGACTGATCTGCTTGATGCTGCCAAAAAGTTTCCTTAAGTAACAGAATTGTTTTAAAGTTCTAAGAGGAGCGGGTGGAGCAACGTGTTATAGCGGCGGGAGATGTTAGCTGCGCTTGGACCACAGAAATTTGTTACTTGAAATTATACGAAATAGATATTTAGTCAGAAATCTCAACTAGGATAACTAACGATACATTTTCGGGAAAATGGGAGGTATTAGAAGACTTATGAAATAATAATCATGTGTACACCATCAGGGGCACTTCTAAGAATTAAGGCTGGGGGGGTTTTAGAGTAACTAATACTTACTGGTGTGGGGGTATTGCATACCCACCAGGGTAAGCGGGAGTTGCGGGGGCCCTCCTCCAGAAAAATTTTAAGTATAATGGTTCAAAATGGCGAGTTATACGGCTTTCTGAGGGATATCTGATTCATCCTAACACTATTCTATAAGTAATATTAATCCAATTAAATACATTAAACTTAAAAAAATGTCTGAGCTCTGGGGGGGGTTTATCCCCCAAACGCCCGCTGCGCCACAGGAAGGAAGAACTGACAGTGTGTGGCGATTCCTTGAGGCGGGTCATCGGCCAGATGGGAGACGACAGAGGCTCCGGCCTATATCTACGCAGTTCCGGGACGGAACGTGTATGGTTGGCCTAAGCGTCCTTGATGATTCCGAGGGTTTCCGTCGTAGTTTTTCAGAGGTTGACGTATGATTTGATGGCGTAGCGCAGCTCAATATTTTTCTCAACCTTGGATCTTGACCGCACTTTTTAACAGAGGTTCAGGGAAATCAATGGGCTTACTCAAAGCTTAGGCACAGGTGACTGGAAAACATTTCTGACTCCTCGGCAGGTCTCCCTCTATCTCGCACAGGTGGTCCGATCTCCCTCCGTTTGCAAGCGTGCGTCTCAAATTGCTCACACTTAGTTCTTCCCTCTCTGCATCAACTGCAGAAACAGTCGGAATGTCTCTATATCACTCATGTCATCTCACTTCATTCAAAACGATGAATTTATGAATTTGGGAGATCAAGTTGGTGTGATGGCTAGAGTGTTGGCTTCCCATGCTGTAAGCACAGGTTCAAATCCCAGTGGTAGAGACGTTTTTTTCTAAAACTCCCCTTTCCCTACTTGAGAGCTTTCTGGAGGGCGCTTTAAGTACAGCACTCTATCCTTTGCAGGGTATCGGGTTGGTGTGGTGGCTAAAGTTTTGGCTTCCCACCTGGCAGGATTGGGTTCAAATCCCTGTGGCAGAGAATTTTCAGAGACTGAACGATCCCTGCTTGAAGGTTGTGTGGAGGACATTTGAAGCGCAACACTCCATCCGTCGGATGGGATGTTAAGCCATGGTCCCCTTGGCGCCTTTTGTTAAGAACCGGATTTCTCTCCACCACTCTTTCCCTTACACTTCCCTCATGGCACAAATGACATCAGCTGTCGGTTGCCACCTCCAAATACCATGCCATACCTCTATCCTTTGGATGGAACCTTAAGCTATGGTTCCCGAGGCACTTTTCATTATGATCATGCTGATGCAGATGCCAGGTTTTTCTCCACCCTTATTTCCCTGCTCTTCACAATGGCAAAATGGCCTTAGCTGTTGGTAACCTCCTCAAAATACCACCAATTCATAATTTTATTGACCCTATAAAGGAAAGTAATCGTCTGGATTGATAGATAATTATCAGTAACCTTATCAGTAGCATTGAAAAGTGATGAAAAGTTGATCCTGCAATTCAAAAAGCATTACCATAATGCTGTAAAAGCCACTCAATATGGCCAAAAGTGTAAAATATACCACCTATAATAGAACTCTTTGTTAATCTGAAATTTGATGAGGATGGCACTTTTTAGGAAAATATGCCTTGCATTAAACAGGAAATACCCTTCTTTTAATGTTAAAAACGCCATTACCCATAGGGTAGGTGAAAGTAGGGTTCTACTCAAGGGCACATCCAGGAATTTTTTCTGGGGAGGAGGGGGGGGGCACAATAGTATACTCATATTTGAGATTAAAAACAACATACAGTCATAAATATGAAATTAAATGATTGACACTCTAAAATACACAAAACAAAACGAGCATAATGATGACCATATTAAAAATCCTCTATTTTTTAAGGATCTGTGGGGGGGGGGATCCCGTGCCCTCCCCCCCTAAATCCGCCTGTTGTCCGCTTCCACTTTGAGGCCCTGTGAGCCATAATATGTCACTGGGTCCCAGTAAATGAAAAGTCTCTTAAGATGACTTTCATTATGACAACATTCTGCAAAGCTGAGATCCTTCTCAAAGATATTAATAGGCATATCTCAATTAAGGATCGTGGAATAGGTGTTTAGAATAGGAAATCTCTAGACAACGCAGTTCATTGGCGGAATGCAGGAAGGGAGGAGAAGAAAGAGGATGGAGAAACACCTGTCGTTAGCATTAGTGTGTCCTACACAAAAGGTGTCACAAGGACCATGGCTTAGCTCCATTGGATGGAGTGTAACACTTGAAGCAGCACTTAATCATGAATCAATTTTGGCAACCTCTAAAAAAACGGCCTGCGATAGGAATAGAACCTGGGACAATGGGGTCGGAACCCAGCCCTAAAACCATCAAAGCAACCCCAATGCCTGTCATGGATATTTGCCGTCGGTTTGGGTAGGGAGCACTAGTCCTGCTTAACACATTCCGTGCTGACCGTTTTTTGAAGAAAATGCCCTGTGGCTGACTTTTTGGCAAAAATTTGTATTTTTTTATTATTATTTTAACGACGTGATCTTATGATTTGTGATGCCTGCTACATGTTTTCGCACTTTTTTTTTTTAAATAACCTTTCATTTGTTGAAAATTTGAAATTTAAATTTTCAAAGTATCCTGTCAAACGTTTGATACCTTCCCGCAACACACCTAAATGTTTCCCACATTTCTTTGCTCTTTGTCAGTACTGTAGCGAAAACCCGTTCAGACTTTATCACTTTCTGGAAAAAACTAATGGAAATAGTAATGCAGCAAACATTATTTTTATAATCTGGAAATGATTCATTCAAATACGATTTTAAATGTTTTATTGCTCAAAAGAAAATATTGCGAGTATTACCAATATTTCCAGCAAAAGTGTTGCTCCCTATTGTGGAAAAATTATTATGAACGATATGATATCCTTTGGATAATATTTTATAATGATAAACATTGGTTTATAAATGAAAGGGAAAATTTGTATAAACGAAGAATTGTTGCAACGAAACATATTGTTTTACAAATCAAAAATTGACCAGCATTTTTAGAATAATTTTTCAGTTACTAAATACTTCGCATAAAATAATAGCTTTTTAAATAATTATTGAAATAGAAAATACAAGAGGTAAACATTAAAAAATAATTTTTTTTGCTGGGTAAATAATTTTCTGCATCACAAATTCTTGTGATACTTCTGGAAACAGTCAAGACACAATCGAGGATCAGATAGGCAGGGCCATAATATGATGTATCCTGGTTGACATTCCTCTTGAAGCACTGCCTACATCTCTTCTGTTTTCGTCTTTTCTGTCTATCGTGTTTTTCATATAATCGGGTAAATATCCTAATAAGCCCTTGGTTTTGGTTGAGGCAGGCTAGGATGACTATCTCTTCAAAGGGATGGAAGGTACAGATATTGTCATAAGAGATTCTATAACTGAAATTAGAAAGTCGATGAGAGGAATTTTTCAAAACTTTTCTTTGAATAAAAATTACGTTTCAGCAACAGTGATTTCAGTAGTTGGATTCCAAATTTTTAGTAGCATTTGATGGATTTCCTTTCAATGGGAAAGTCAGATATCATTTGATCCCAATGATCGAGGCCACAATTGTAATTGCTGTATTCAACCACCGCATGTGGCTTTCTCGGCGTGCACCCTCGTTTTTTCGTAGATTCGTTCATTTTTTGCACTGAATTCAGCAATGATCATCCGCACTTCCCTCTTATCCGTCCACCTTAGGATACCGATTTTATACTCATGAAAGGCCTCCACCACCTCACCTTTCTTTAATTCGCAGCAGAGCACCAAAAGAGGAATAACTTTCTTGCCTTTCCTCAGTGTCCCCGTCAAGTTAGGTTTCCCATTTGGATGGAGTCTAGAACTGGCTACACTGTTATAAAAGTTATCAATATAAAAGGATTAGCCTCAGTCTAAATGATCCTCCATCGTTTCTTTACCATCTTCTCCGAATGCCCTTTTCCAGACACTTCTGAGTTGGAGGACCTGCAGTGCCAAACCCTTTGCTTCCGTCAACATATACAACTTTATTGCGTACCTGTAGCGCTTTCCCCTCACATATTCACTATATCCCAGCCTAGCTCTCCAAGGAACCATAGACTCTTCCAAACTTAGGTCACGTGAGCGGGTTACTACTTTTTCCATTGATTCCTTGAATGCGTCTATATGGGGCTAATTTTGAATAATCAGTGGGCCAGAGGAGTGTTAGATTCAGAGAACGTAGATAGGTTCTTGTTGATTTGAAGGGCTTGGAGAATCGACATGAATTGATCAAGCGACTTCTCTCTCCTGAAGCAATGCAAGTCATATAAAGATCAAGATTTTCAATTATTGGAGATACGGGGGATTTGGATAATTCTAGCACGAAAAATAAGGCTACAATGTGGGGAAATTCTTCTATGGTTAAATATTTCCATCTAGTAAATTTCCTTCAGGACACGTATAGCCCATTTTATATCCTCGGATGTATATATCCTCGGGCCGGATCAGTTTCTCCGAGTTCGGCGGCATGTAACTGGGTTAGTGGAAATTGTTCTCTTAGGCTTTTTTTTTGTTGGGGAGGATGCCAAATAGAATGCTTGTAAGTATTTCGGATATTATGGAAGAAATCAAGTAATGAGTCTCTAATTCAAATGCTAGTGAACATAAGGATGGGGAAGTCTAGCTATTGTGCATGAAATGTAAATAGTAAAAATAAATTGCAATGTGGAACCAGGACTTTACTGAAGTTATTGTAAAATTTATGGAAATATGCTTATTATTTCATGCATAGCAGCAAATAATCATAGGGATAACAACAAATTTTGCCATGATGAAATCATAGCAAATAAAATTCACTCGGAAACTTTAAAAGTATAAGAACGGAAGCATTTATTAATATCGTAAGGATAAAAATACACATACCTGGAGTATGTCCGAAATTAGGCAACCAGCTAAGCAATTTACCACGATAGCGTTAATTGAAGTTAAAAATAAAAATAACAACAAGGGAAAAATATTTGTATTCCTTCTTGTAAAAACCAATTAAATAAACACAATCTAATCATTGCGTTAAATGTCATAAAGAAAGATAAAATACCTTGAAATAAAGTAATTACCTATCCACGTCAAATGCAAAAGTATCTTTTTATTATTTCGCTTTGAATATTTGTAAAAGTTTTTTTTAAGGTATAATAACATTTGTGAGAATATATAACTGTTTTCTGCATTATAAAATGAAAGTAATAAAAAATACATTGTCAAAAGCCACTCCCAAAGACGTCCTTGCAGAGAAAAATCGGGTAAAATAGAAAAACACAGAAAAAATCGAAAAAAATTTTTTTTCGGAGCTTTCCGCACGGCAAACAGACGACTGACCCTCTCCCATACCCTAACAGCGGTGGCTGGCACTCAGGGCGGAACATAACGCAAAAGGGAATCATGACGTAGCGTCTACGTCATCAGTCACTGGGTAGTGGCTGCCATGACGTAGACGCTACGTCATCAGCACGGAACGTGTTAAGTCAGTGTGGAGAGAGGGTTGCGTATACTAGTGGAGTATTTGTGACTGGAAAGGAGTTGTTGAGAGGGCCATTTTGTATGGAATGTGAATTAATGATAACAGAAGATCTCACTTGGAGGATAACACACTTTAATTCACTCACTCAGTGATTCAACTGAAAGGTTAGTTTGATTAGGTGAGGGTAGAGCTCACCTCAGTCTTGGCCACAGGATGTGAACTTCACGCAGTCTGGGTAGGGGGGCCAGTTCATTTCCCTAATCCACCTCGCACTTTGTTCAAGAAAATTTTTTCTTTGGGGTGTCCAAAGACTCCACCTAGGATTTGAATCCGGAACCCCTTGATCAGCAGCCAAATGCTTCATTCACCCACTAGACCACATATCACGATTCAGTCCAACTAAATGCACTGATTAAGTGCACCAATTGCATTCTCATTTGGGTTATCTCAAGGAAAGTTTCCATATGTGAGTTGTTAATGAGGTTCGGAAAAAGTATTCAGGGTTAACTGTTGATCAAATTGATGGACCACGAGGTCCTAACATCTATCACCATGAGCCTTGGTACAATTGCTATGGGAATTCAGGAACCTGGATAGTGTAGTGATCTGCTCAGCGGCACAGAAAGCCGAAGGTCCATGGTTCAATTCCTGGCCCAAAGGAATTTTTCCAAATGGCAATTCATGTATAAAATGATGATATGATAAGCCTTTCTGATTAATACAAATTGAGAA
>NW_025791665.1:0-29811 GCF_921293095.1 Ischnura elegans
TCATGCAGCTCTGTACGTGTTTGCGGACGTCGGAGAGTGCTGCTCGCCAATGATACCCTTGAGTTAGGGCCGTGTAGGTCGCCTTGATTCCAGGGTGTCCTTCCAATGGCGTATCGTGGTAGCGTTGGAGAACTTCTTTTCGTAAAGCTAGCGGGACCCATAGCCTCCAAGGTCCTTTTTGGCCGGGCCGGGACCACAGATGATCGATATCGTCCTTGTACTTCTTAAGGAATCGTTTCTGTGTTTTTGTCCTTGAGGGTGTCTGCTGGGCATTCAGTAGCTTCTCCCTGATGTCTGCGACCTCTGGATCTTCTTGTTGCGCTTGCTGGACTCTTTCGTATAAATCCGCGTGCTGTGTCACGACACGGATAGATGGTGGGACCATCCTGTCCATATCCAGAGTCAGAGCGTCTTTTGATGTCCAGGCTGCAGTGACTCGGCCCGTATTGCCGAAGGAGATTGTCCGATGTGAGTAGTCTATGACGGCGTTAGCGCTTTGAAGCCAGGGGTGTCCCAGGATGAGATCCTCCTCCATGTCCCGTGTGATGTGCAACGTTACTGGTAGATGCAATTTTTGGACGGTGACTATGGTCTGCAGGTTCCCCGTTGTTAGGAACGTATCTCCCTTTACCGTTCGTAGTGTGGTGTGTTCACCTTTGACTAATTTCTGGAAGGCCACTGGCAGGCAACGTTCAGCTATTAGGTTCACTCCGGCTCCTGAATCGATGAGGGCGTGGAGTACTTCGCCGCCAAGCTCCACCTGGATTCTGGGGGTGTTAATAGCTGCTCCATCAGGTTGTGTGGCCCCTATAGACGGGTGGGTGGGCCGGAAGAGATTTTCTGCATTTCCGCCTGGTTTGCTGGGACAGTCTCGTTGCAGGTGGTATCCTGGACAGTGCTTGCATTTTGGTGGTCTCGAAGGTTGTGTGTAGGTGACATCTTCGGCCTGGTCGGCATCAATGGCGCTGGCTAGCCGTATGAGCTCTTCAGTGCTCTGCGGTGGGCAGGCTCGGAACATCTGCTTGATCCTTGGGAGGAGTTGTTCCGTCAGCGTGGGTAAGAAAGTTTCCTTATCTCCATCTGGGAACAGCCTCCGAAACAGCTGGATCTTCCGAAGGATAAAAATCTCAGCGCTCTCCTTCGGTGTCTGCATGCTTCCAAATAGTTTTGCCTGTATCTGGGCCCTCCGTGCTGCTGAGTCAAACCTTCCCTTCAGCCTTTGCTTGAATTCGTACCATGTGAAAGCGAATTCCCGGTACGGTGTCCACCACCTTCTTGCATCCTCTTGGAGTTGTTGCTCCGCTCTAAAGACCCACCATGATGTGGGTATCTGGTCCTCGTGGAACCTTGTCTCCATGCCTCGCAGGAACGTCTCCGGATCTTCTGCTTCTCCTCCGGAGAACTCCGGCCACGGGGGACGGTAGGCTGGCTCCGGCACAGCCCGAGGAGTGCTGTTCTGCGGTTGGCGTTGACTGCATCTTCCGCATATGAACTGCAGCCCTTCAATGTCCCTCGCTTCGTCCCTCCAGCCAAGGCAGAGGTGATGAAACCATCGTTGGCAGCTGGCACAGGAAATCAGGTGCTCCCCTACTCTGGTGCATGATGAAGCCTCGCATTGATCCCTTGTGCGGGTGCGAGATGGGTTGGGCGCCACCGAGTTTTGTTGAAGCTCTCTCGGAAGAGCTATGGTAGGTGTAGCGGGTGCTCCATCGATGGGTTGTACATCCATGGTGGAGGCGTTGCACAGTGGTCGGAACGGCCGATCTGGCTGGACAAAAGTCAAATATTTGAGTTTGGATAAATAACGTGGAAATGTGCTTATTGAATAGGTAATGAGTTGTAGTTTAAGATAGTATGCTGTTTTTGCGGATTTCTTTCAAATGCAATCCACTGTAATGGCTAGAAACTTCGATTCGGGACTTGTCATGATTTTACTGTACCGGTCACTGACTTTTAGGCATCAGTATCAGTGGTTCTAAAACCATAATGATGGAATATTTTAATGAAAAGTGGAAGTAAATAGACTTATCTTTATATTGAATTCATAGTTTGGACAAAACTTATTGTTATTCTGAAGAATCAATCTGTTGAAAACAATCTGACCAAAATTGTTATAAACGTACTTTGTGTTAGAATTTAAAAAAAGCCCTGAAGGGCCCCGGTATAATTTTAACGGATTATTGTAGGCAATAGTCTTATAAAACGTGCTGAGCAAAAATTGTCTGCGCCTAGTTGCGCCTTTTAGAATTATAATGTATTTTCTACAGTGACATACGAATCTTCGAGCGGTACTTTTCAGCTTACCGCAGAGTGGCGCTAGTGAGATACGCGCGAAATTGGAAAAATCATCAGCACTAAAATATTCTTGGGAACGACTTCATGTGTAATTTGTTTATCTAAACTTATTTTTATATTTACTTTATTATAAAAAATTGCATTGTGTAATAAAATTATAAATAATTGTTAATTTATTTTTGATTGATTACATTAGTTGTTTTCCTAGCTGGAATGAGGTATTGGGTGTTGTGGACACTACCCGTAACACCATAGGAAAACGGAAATAGCCAAATTGTGAGAATGGTTTGTTCTTACTAGACGTGACTGGGAACCGTAACCTTGACACCCGTGCAACTGAAAATCCGACCTCAGTGCAATGGGGGCAGGAAAACGATCCTTCGTCAAAGTAAAGCAGGATTGACAAAGGAGAAATCAAGTATGCCAGTAAAAGATATCATAAATTCAGAAAAAATTGATCCCCTACAATATTCCCAACCTGAAATTCTACACCTTGAAAATAAGGGCAAAAGGCTAGATATTTTTACAGCAATTTGAAGCTGTGCAAAGTGATACAAATATGCTTATGAATGAACTACTATTTGTCACTCACTCACTCTCCTCTCCTTAAGTTCCCCTTCCCCAAAGCAAATGGTCAAATTATTTCTTCACCCACTCCTTAACCGACTCAGCCCACAAAGAATTCATGGCTAGTGATTTATTTTGTATCACAATTGTGCCATTGCGTCTGTATATACCATCGAGTGACTTGACCGTATGGAAGAATCCACGGCCATCTTCGCCAAGATATTGCCGACCGATCAAGTTCTCTTTTAAAAAGGAAACTTGTAATTTAATCGTTGAGGAAAAGGCATACATGGACGGAGAGATAAATAAATTGAGGCCGTCCATTTGGTTTGATGTTGCAGTTGATCATCATTTGGTTTTGTCGATGGTCGACGGTAAAGCCGTCAGTTCTATGACTGGTATTTCTTCCCAGACTTGCAATGTCTGCAAAGCTACTCCTTGCCAAATGAATGATGTAAAACAATTATTATTACGACCCGTAAACACAGATGTATTCGAGTTTGGCCATTCACCTCTTCACGCCTGGTTAAGGATTTTTGAGTATATGCTTCACATTTCGCATAGAGTTTACATTAAAAAATGGCAAATTAAAATCGCCGAAGATGAATCCATTCTTTCAGCATGAAAAAAGTGTGTCCAGGACAGATTTAGAGTGGAAACGGGGTTGATTGTGGACATTACGAAGGAGGGAACTGGCTCCACGAATGATGGCAATGCAGCGAGGAGATTTTTCGCCAAACCAGATTTGTCTTCAGAAGTCACTGGAATCAGCAAGGAACGAATACAAAGATTAGGTACCTATCGTGTTGAAAACAGTGGCGTCAAAACGCGTAGTTGATGTGGAAGTTTTTAAGCAATATGCTTTGGAGACGGCAAGGTTGTGCGTGGAGCTATACGGATGGTATTATATGCCAGCATATGTGCATAAAATGCTAATTAATGGAAGTGATATCATTCGTACGGCTCCCTTACCAATTGGTGTTTTGTCCGAAGAGCCAAAGGAGTCCCGAAATAAGGATATAAGGCGCTACAGAGAAAGCAACACGAGGAAAATCTCTACTGCTACGGTAAATGAAGACCTCTTCAACATTCTTCTGGTATCATCAGACCCTTTAATATCTTCCAAAAGAAAATTGAAAAAAGTGAAGAATTCCCCTTGCCCACCCGAAGTTATGAATGTTCTATTGCCATCAATAGATGAAAATTATGGCTTAAGTGACTCGGATGGTTTTGTTTCTGACTAAGTAGGATTAACACGAGTAAATTTCGCCTAATTGAAATGTCTAAAAGTGATTATTTTCTGTAAATTGTAAAATTTAAATTATTTAAATGTTGCAAAGTGATTGGTTTATGCCCATTAATTTCTTGTATTAGGTGCAATGTTCTGGTAGGGTTAACAAGAGTAAATTTCGCCTTATTAAAATGTCTAAAAGTGATTATTTTCTGTAAATTGTATAAACATTTAAGTATTGTGAAACACATTGTAACATTGCGATTTCCATTGTAAATTTTGAAATTAAAATTTTTCATTCAAAAAGGAGATACTGGAGTAATGTTAAAGTCACAGGTCATTTAGAAACTGCCCCACTAAATTAAACCTGGTAAGAACCTCTCATTAAATATGATGGGGCTAATAGCCATTGCCGTTATCTCTTATTCAAGGACGCAGAAATTTTAAGCTATTGCAAATGAAAGATGATAAAATATTTGACAGCTTAAACATTAATTCGCACAGAGTGATAATAATTTCAGCTAATAATTAATTTTCAGGCAATATAGTAATTCCCAAACCCCCTATTTTTGCCTCAGGTCAAGAGAAAATTATTTTAACCATTTAATAAGGTAAAGTTATCGATATTGAAGGTATTTCAAAAACATTTGCCACTTATGCGTGCAATATATGCGCCCGACAGACTTTTGTCCAGCCAGGCCGGCCTTTCCGACCACTGTGCGCCCGCCTGAGGTCATCACCCGCGGAAGCAGACGGAGCACGAGGCCCACGAACCCGCCGTAGCGCCTGGAGCCGCCGCCAACGCCGGAACCCCCGCCAGAGCTGTTGCGGATCCACGCAGATCCCCAGAGAGGCAGTTCCGGACAGAGCGGACCCAGCCACGCGGAAGCAGCAGCCGCGGACCTCGCCCGACCTTACCGGCACCCCCTGTAACTTTCTGAACGCAATAAACACACCCCCCCGGGTGTTTTAACATTCCTATCCCGGCCTTTATTTTCCTCAGCGCCATGATTACCCGATCCCAGGTCTCCCTCGCAACCGAGAATGTCGCTGGAGCCGCGACAGAGGTTACATGTGTATTTAAAAAGCAAGATGGGGAGGATCACACTTCTTTTTTACGACCCTAGATGTCACCCTAACTACATAATTCTAAAATTCGCCCATCTTATTTATATTTTTTAGTTTAACCCGCATGACCTTAATTCGCAAAAATATTTTTGGGGTATTTATGCTGAAACAGAGGAATTAGGCGTCAGTTTGATTTTTTCTTCGATGTATCTGATATCAAAAAAAGACTTTAACGAGAAGATTAAAATACATTCTTTGGAACCTATGGTATCCGCTCTTAATTCTGAATGTCTTTGATTGTTTAATTATTAAAATCCAAATGACTATCGTCCCTGGAAGGACACTTATCGAGATGTTGGATGTAAATGATCTTACTGGCGAAATTTTTACTTGTACATATGTATGGACTATGAAATCATGTATCAGAAAAATCAATTTTTCCAGAAAAAGTGTCATCACAAAAAATAATTCCCAAAAAATTCCCATTAGAAGGCCTTCAAAACCTGCGTTTCTTTTGACGAAGCTGGAGAAGATATGCATTTAAAACCATCAATTCCTCTTTGTCAGGTTCACTTTTATGCGAAACCCGGGTCGTGCCCATGTAAAATAATAGTGAACCTAACAAAGTTTTACTGCTTTATTTCCAATATGGAGAGGTTTCAAAGAGTCAAGCCTGAAATTATCAGTTTCATCAATTTCTCGTCATAAAAATAATCGAAATACCTAGTTTATTGCTCTAGTTATGTCAATCTGCGAAAGAAACTAGTTAACCCTTGAGGCTATCGTTTGTTTTTGATGTGAACGGAATTTTTTAATGATATTATCTCGAAAAAATATGACAGCTTATGACTAGCATGTATTAAGCAATGTACTTGTGCGGTAAAACGGGTAACTTACCCAAAGTGTGGTTTTGTCAACACAAATACATAGTCTTGTTTTCTAAGAATCGAATTTTTTCTTACAAGTGTCTAATCTTGCATAAGAATGGCTAACAAACTCAGGTGTATTTTCTTTCGCAATACAGACTCCTATCTTTTGGGTGCGTATGAAATTAGATTCGCGGGGTTCACGCGGAGAGCTGTACGCTATCAATTCTCCAAGTACCAAGTACCTTGCGTAGTCACCAACCCTAGGAAGAAGTCTGGAACAGAGAATATAACATGCTTGACTGGGCATTTATTACTCCTGGAAGTGGCCCAGTCGCTAATTTCTCGCTCTATGCATATCTTCGGCCTCTTAAAATAAGGAAGGAGACCGTCTCCTTACTCCTATGCACTCCAACCGTACCGGCTTGGCTCTTGCCGGGTGATAAGAGTTTTGGAAGTACTCTACACACAGATAAGATCAAATCACTTCGACTAACTCAGGGAAACTGCCGCCGCGATGCTGATGCTCCGGGAAGGACTCTTGATTTGGGGATTAATGTGCTCTAAACTCTATTTGAGCTCTGACGCAAAACTGCAATTTGCGGGGGCACCCCAATCAAACTCTCATTAAGAACAAGTTGGCACGGCCACTTACCTAGCGGTAAAGCTTGTACGATAGCAGCTTCAGAACAGATAGGATTGGGGGCAATGGAAATACGACGTTTCGGGAGGATGATGATGGAGGTGTTTCATCAGATTCAGGAAGAATTTGTCGATGAGGAAGCCCTTCAACGAGATCAAAGACTTTATGAGAACAATATTAATGGGTATCCTTTCTACTGATTTTAATGAGGAAGTGTTCTTGCGTCTGAAGAGAGCAAAATATGTTCCACAAAACTTAAGTATTCGAGGAAATTGGAAACATTAAAGTACTATTTTTCTCAGCTGGCTGAAAAGTATTTAAATTATTTCCTCGAGTTAAAAGCTGCTATTAAAAGTGATTTGTAGGCATGAATATCATCCTTTAGGAAGACGAAAGTAGGAACATTGATCCAATTTTTCTGCTTTTTTATACTTGACTTTTAAAATTGACAATCTTTCCAATTTAATTTCAAGTTAATAATACTAAAATGCGATTTCTTTTCTGTCGAAAAATACAGCTATATTAAAGGTTTGAATAGTACTTACCAAATTTTAGATATAACGCTCAGTTCAATTTCATGTGTGAATTCTGAAACTGGACGTAATTATTTGTTTAATCACAGCTTGGTTCTTAATGAAAATGCGTATATTTTAGCTCAAGTTATATTTGATTGTTTTTTTATATCTTTTTTCCTGGATTATAATATCCATATCAAACCCCAATCTGCTACTATCTATAATCCTTCATTGCGTTTCTTCCCGCTACACACCCATTGAGACGGTTTGCGGGATAATATGTAGATGATGCCTCACATGGAAGAATTCCGGTACCAATTTTGCCCAGTGTAGCTGTCATAGTCTTTTCACATTTCTGTCAAAATCTAGTTACTCTGATAAAAAAGTTGAACTCTCCTATTGCCATTTAATTAGACCAGGAGAAGGAGGTGGCAACAACAGATTATATGGACATTGCTTGCAATGTTTATGGGAGCGGACGACTTCTGGATAAATTGATATGTAATCTCATGGTTTCTTGCCTTCCTTTCAGTGGATAAATAATGGGTTTGTTATGACTGGCAAGAAAAAAATTATGTGGGCACCGTACATATATGTCTCTAACAGAACTTAAAATTTTTCATACTGCATATATCAAAATGGCTAGATCACCCACAAAATTGATATGTTCCACGAATTTTTGTAAGTTTTTTAACAGTACCTAGTTTTTATTAATCCTTAAATAAGGTTTTATCTGCATATTCTACCATTTACACTCCAAAAATATCCCTTACATACTAACTATACTATGCTCTCGAATGTCCTTTGGATTAAAACTCTTTGGTAACTGTTAATTTGTTTTAAATTTATCTTATCATCATATTAATAACTATTTTTTACTTACTTCGCACTAACAATGCTAAGATAGTAAGGGCCGTATTTTTAAACAATACTCTTATCGCCGGAGTGGGATGAGAAAGAGTTGTATCTCCACCTACTATTCGCAGTCAAGAACGTTCCTACAGCAACACCAAACTCTTCCTCTTCGAAGTAGTGGGTGTTGAGTTGATCGCTGAAATTCTCATATCTACGTCATGCTTGTGTGACGTTTGCTGCCCACAGTTCATTGCGGCAAGAACGCATCAACAAAAGGAAGATCGCTTTTATTAATAAAACTGGAGGACAACAAGATGGACAGGCTTACAAGGGAAGAGACGAAGTTGTTGATTGGCGTCATAACTAGCGTCTGGAGGTGTTGGAAAGCAAGAAGACGGATGCATTATGGAAGGCGAAGAAGGCGAGAGCCTAGTTGAATGTGCAGGACGAATTTAATTCGAACGAATTTGTTCGGAAGGTAAGTATGTTTGTTTGGAAGTATGATGGTGATAAATGCATTGTCTGATAGTTGAAAAGATTTTTGTTTCAATGAACAATTAATTATGAAAAATGGTTGCTGACTGATCGCTAACTATTTATCAAAGTCATAATTTTAAAACTATCTATAAATTCGGAGACATTTTCATGAAGAGCCAATCTGCGATTGCGACTATCCATGCTCCGCAGTTCGCGAGACAACTTGCTCATTTTCAACAAAAATCTAACATAACTCGTGTAAGTCTGTTGGTAACATCGACGTAACTCATTCTAGGTTCGTAGCTAGTTCATTGGTTTTGGGGTTTAAAAACCGGTGAAAAGCTATAACTTTTTTTTAAATTCTTTGCTGAAATCCTCATAAAGTGCACTTTGGTGGTAGATTGCAAAAAACCTTCGTAATTATGTCGCGGCCAGAGATTTTCCACGAAACGTATTTCCCTTCATTTCCAATACAAGATTAGACGTGATTCGCGCCATGCGATACAAGTAAATCTTATTTTCCTGCGCCGAAATCAAAAGCTTTGCAACAATAATTCCAAGTTAATGGAATGTTAATGGAATTATTATTGTGAAGCTTTTGGTTTCGGCTTGTAGCGGCGGGGTAGGGGTAACAATTAAAACGACTCCGCAATGGTGGCGGAGTTGCTGTAATTGTTATTTAGTGGCAAAGTAAATAAATTCGTGAATATACGTAGTGTACGTGTAGCATTATCAATTGTGGCTGTAGTGATGGATATTTATTTTTGGTTTGGTTACAAGTCCAGTGATATATTTTGTCGTAAATCTCAATGTAACGGATAATTTTTCTATCTCACAGCGTACCGCCAAGCAATTGAGGAAGAGTTGCGATAATATCAAGATGAGGAAACGGGAAGAGCTGGCGAATGAAAGGCAGGAGATGATGAAGAGTGGTGGCGGACCAATGACACCCACCAGTAAGGAAGATTTGCCACCAGAGATGGAAATAGCCTCGCCGTCCGTCTCCTACTCTCCGGCGAATGCTGGGGACTCTGATGCGTTGGCGGTCCCTAGCGTTTCCCCGGTGGGTAGGGATGGGACCTTGGATTGTTTGCTTCCTCTCAACATTTCTGAGATATCAGGCAAGTTGATAAAAAAAACGGGTATGTTCCTATCATTATTAAAGGGAATTCCTTAGTGTTGCACTGAGATTATTATCAAGTAAAATATTATCATGTTGCATCTGTCAGTCAAAAAATATAAAATGTGTACAGTACCATGATTGTGCTTAAAGGAATACAACTTCGTTAAAGAGAAATTGACCTGCATCATACTAGCCTTTGTGTATTGTGTGGTTATTTTTCTATGACCTTTATAAAATGTCATTGCATATCCAATATAATCATCATGGTTGAAGTTAAGTTGAGTTACTTGATGCTATTTCCAGGAATTATGTCACATGATTTTCATTAATCAACGTTATACTTTCTTATTTTTCCTCTGAGTTAAATGACCACCATCGAGAGGAAGCATACACTCCGAGGATGCAATCTGCAGGGACTTCTTGCAGTACAAAAAGGGCATAATTAATCAGGGAAGCGGCCATTGAGACGGAGATGGAGGCTAGGCTGGGACTCATGGCATCTTACAATGAAAAGTAGGATGCCATCCAGCGGATCCGGAAGAGGGAAGCGGAGATTGCTTGTGCTATTAAGGAGCAGGAACTTGCCAATGCCAAGGCTGCTGGAAACATCATCCATATGGAGGAGGAATTTAAGAAGTGTATCCAAGGCATACAGCTTCAAACAGAGGAGGCGAAGTTGAAGCGTGTGGTATTTGTTATGATATATTTTGCTCGGTGTTGCTTGTGCTTTCATTTTAAAATTCTCCATTATCTTGATGTTTTTAAAGTCATTAGCAAATGATTATCTGCCAAAGGTTATTCAGGGAAAATATATTCATTGCAATTACCTAATTTTAGGGATAATGAAAACAAAATAAATGTAGTTAGAAGTTTGATGCACGTTTCAGTTTGAGCCTCTGCAGAATAGGCAAATTAGTGATGGGAATTCAAACTTAAAATACTGGTACTAGCCTTAGGCTCAGTTTATGGAGGCTTTCAATTTTAAAACCCAGTGTGATAAAATTGAATCCATGCAATGCTCTCTGAAATGAATTATTACAAATGAAGATATTAAAAGCATGTGAATGATCATTGTGTTTGCATATGGATATTAAGGTATAATGCATGCTTTGAGAGACCTAATTATGCCTGTATTATTGCATGGAGTTTATATGTATCATATGCTTATATGCCACTTCTTTGCAAGCTTTCAGATACTCCTCTATGAATTCCTCCTCTTCCTTGACATTGGTCAGCTCCTGCTCCTGCTTCTCTCTCCTGGGCTGCTGGATACCTCGATGTCATGAAAGATGCCATAACTCTGCTGCCTGCTTCTATGCCTTAACCTGAACCATTTCCTGTGGTGATGGTGCCCTCTCTGTAACTGGAATGAGAACTTCTGCACCTGCATGGCTTTTCCCCGCCTTCATTACTCCTGCCTTTCATAAGCCATATCCCATCTCTTCCTCATCTAATTCTGCACATCCAACTAGCAATTTTGCCTTTTTTGCATTAGATTTTGCATCGTCTTCTTGCTATCGGAAATGTGTTTTGTGATTTTAATTTCAGTGCCAGCCAACAACTTTGTTCTTCCTTAGTAAATTTCTCTTGTTTTTGTAAATGTGTTTAATTTTCATTTAATAAAGCTAAATTCAATTGAACCTGTATAATGTTATTTAGCTGCATTTCCCAATCCCTATATATGTATATCTTTCTTTCAATCTTTTCAGGTAAAATGATGACACAGGTAAAGGCAAGATGTAATGTAGTATGCATTCTTTTCATACAGTGAGTGGTCAACATCAAACGTGCAGTATGAGGTTCAAAATGAAGCAATTTTTTGGATAATTTTAACATGTTGGTGAAGGTAACACGAACTAATGGTTGGAAAAACTTTCGTTTAGCAAATTAAGTGAGTAATATTTATGTTAACGTGTAAGTTATTACTGCCTCCAGGTCAATCATTGCTGCTTTATCAATTTTATAGTTGCTTTCATGTAAAATTGTAAAAGACGTTTATTCATACCACCCATGAGTGAAAATAATTTAGTACTAATCAAGTAGTATGCTTGAACAATTCCACTAATTAGTCATTTCACTGCTTACTCAAGGCATTACTGCCTTTCAAGGATCAAAGTTTTTAAAAATTCCATTTTATATTTTAAGTAGTATCAGTCACATATATCAATCGTCACTGAATATGAAGGTTGATTGAGTATGCCTGCGGACTTGATTCTCCTATGTACTAGTGTTCCATTGCTGACATAGAATTCCTTATTTACATTCTTGATTACTTGCTCCATGTTGTAAGATATTAATAGCCAATTCAGAATATGAATAACAGGGGTAGGCCTTCCATTACCTTACTCTGTAATTCCTTCCTTCTATCAGCCCTTCCATCAGACAGTCATGTTTCATTATCTGGCTGATTACCACTCCATTTTTTAATTAAAAGTGATTCTGCTAAGGTTAGTTCAAATATTTATAATTTTAAAATAGAACTGTTTAATTTTATTTATTTCTTGAAATTACATTGCTAAAATCCAATTTTTTGGCATAATTATTATTATCACCCATGCATTATTAATGATTATTTATGCATACCATTGTATGTATGTCCCTACAAATATGAAATGGGTACTTTGAAAGGGCCTAAAATAATGAGATAGGGTATTAAATTAGGAGAATGAAGTACCCGTGACAAGAGATAACTCTACCTATCTTCATGTTGTTAACTGTATTTATACATTGTAAGGGACATGCAAAGGAAGTGGGAGTCTTGGGCAGGAAAGGAAAATGAAGGAACTACCTATATGGATTTTCATTGGAATAATATAATTTTATTCAAGACTAAACAAGACCCATTACAATGGAACAGTACAGTATGGAGGTGTGTTTCGGAAGAGCTTTATGTATCAGTTAGAAAAATACACTAAAGGGATAAGCAGAATCCCATTTATTAAGAAGTAGAATTACTCAGCAACCACGGTTTGCCTCAGCTTGATATTTTCAAACCATAATATGCCTTGAGATGAAGCTGCCAATTTCAACATAAGATACGTTGTGATAAACTTGGTAAATAAACATTTACATACCTTTACGTTTAATGAAAACCATATGATCTATTCCGGTTTCCGTACAATTAGCCTAACTCTCCCCCCGAACTCACAGTCGGAACATAGGTGCAGTCGATACCACCCAATACGTATACTCTAGGAAATCAACCTTTGTCATAAAAAGATGTCTTACATCTAGCAGTATTTTCCTCTGAAATTGGCAACTTATGTTTACATTTGTAACGAGGTATCAATGCCACCAGGTCATTACTGATGCTCTGTAACGGTTACCAAATATTTTGAACTCAATACCTTATAACACTTCCTCTCCAAATGGAAAATTTTCATTCATACAATTTCCAAACTAAGGAGAAATCATACCTTAATTATTCTCAACACCGTCCCCTGAGCAACTCCGGGTAGATCGCCACAAACGAGATTTAATACTGTGTTACATAATCAAAGCGATAATATAAATCTTGCGTAAAAATACCACATACCTGGAATGACCCGGAGGCATAAAACCTAAAGGCAATTAGCAGTTTTAACATATACGGAATCGTCAGAACACGATTGCTTAAATGTTCACTCCATTCAGAGGGTAAAATAACGTCTGTTACGGTTCATATTGTGAAGCGATACCTCTGGAGAAATTCCTTTCTGAATAGTAGTACTCAATGATATTCTACCTATCCCTTAAGTGTATTCGTCCAACATAAATATACGACTCTTTCAACACATACCTTGAAAATTCAGCATCCATTTCATAACAACGGTTGTTTACTTACAGACTTAACGCTTTTTTCGTTCTTTTTATACGTTTCCTCATAACAGGCATATATTATGAAACAAATAAATATCATCACGTTAAAAAAGCGTAATTTTTATGGAATTTTGATCGCATACTGCAAAATGTGTCCGGAAAAAAATGACAAAATCCGGAGGTTAACAACGCATTCCGCCATATTAGGCCTTGAAACAGTTCCTACAATTTAGAAGGGTGGTCTGATCCATGCTCAAAATAGTAGGGAGAAATTCGGTAAGCTTGTAGATGGAGTTGATTCTACTAAGAAGGAGGTACGTTTAAAAAACGCTTGGAGGTTGATTTCCCCCTAGTAACGCGTCACACAGGAGGAGTCGTTCCTCTAGGAACGTCTTAAAATACTGCCCTAAGTGTTAGTAATTTTATTCGGAGAGAAGCTACTATTTTACTTATTAGGGAGAACGTGCAGCGATGAAGAAAGGGATTTCAAATCCCCCTCAAGCTACACAAAAAGTAACGCAACCTAGGTATAATATTACAAGGCTGTAATTCCTTCATTAAAAAGTCTCTTCAAATGGAACTTTCCTCTCTCCTCCACGTGTATTTATGTTGAAAGAATAAGCAGTGAAGCAGTATGTACACTTTATATCGATAAAATATTATTAATTATTTTAATACACTGATGGTAATTTGTCATAACAAATATTGATGAAATAGGTTATGTAAATGTATTTTCTCAAATATAATTGATTTTCACGAACGCCTCCAAAATATCGACTAGGCCCTTTGCGCTATAAAATTCTACCGCAAAATTCCATGTAATGGTCTTGAATCAACAGATAATTTTAAGAAATCAATGGTTTATGACTTCACATCGCGGAATGGTGACGTGATACAGTGAAATATTTTTTAGTTAGAACTATCAAATTCTGATGAAATTTATAAAACTTTTCCGATCATATGGAACATTGAAAAATTTGGTAACAATTACCAAATCAGTTTGATAAATTCTATCAAACTGGCTGCAGCAGTTAGATAAGGAATACTAAAATCAAAAGGCTACTTAAACCAACGTAGCATGCACATATGAATAATTTTCCACCCAGAAAAATATTGTTCTGATTGAAACTCCTAAGCACCAAATTAGGAGTTTAGTGATAGTTTCCGCAAAAGAAATCTAAGAGAGTGGAGACCCTCTCGTGATAGCAATGGACTCTAACAGCTAGTCTAATTCGGTTGCCATAATGAATGGTTACAAACGCGCCGTAATATATTATTATTGTGAATAATAATCAATCTTTGGTTTGAAATGTAAATAAGGTGTGACTACAGTTTCCCTTTGTTAGCTTAAAAGGAATAATTGATGCACACAATTGCATTACGTAGTCACTCAATATCGATATCTAGTTGAGATGCGAAAGAAAACTTTATTAGCAGACTTTTTACACCGATGTAGGTTGACTATAATATACTGGGTGCGATCCTGGGCATGAATTGGATCTATTATGACGACTTTTATCACATGATTATTCAACACAATGAATGCGAATATTCAACGCGAATGATGATACCTCCGGAATACCTTTAATTAAAGTTGTAATGCGTCGGAATACAAAAACTGTAGCTTAATGGAGCGAGCTTATACTCACTCAATGGAGCGTGATATTTGTAGTACAAGCAATTAAAAATGAAATGCCTGTAATTGCACTTATCCTACGTATTCTAGTATTCTGAGTCTTTAATGCGCCAGCTTACGGATAACAGTGCGCATAAAACCAGAAATAAGTAGGAAAATGAACGTAAACAAAATTAAAACGTTCTCGCCATTACAATAATGAAAATGAAATCATTTCTAGAAACCTGTCTTTTAAGTAAGGTCTGCTTATGAATCTTTCTACTGGTATATACACTCTACTGGTAGACTGGTATATACAATACAGGAGCGACAGTCCGTTCGACAGATTACGAACAAAGATTAATAAATTCTATCAAACCAAACAATGGAGTTTGATAATTGTTACCAAACAAGCAAGCTATTTCCTAAAATTAATCATTACGAAAGCTACCCAACTGTGAAGCATATCGAATTTATTTAGTTTTTTTACCCAAATCTTTCGTAGAATTGAACAAATTATTAAATATCAAAACGTTCGATAAATTTTTCATGAGGGTTTGATAAAATAAATCAAGTGCTTCGTAATTTGCATCCAAGTTTTAGTATATTTAACAAAAAAAACCTACCCACCTAGTACACCAGCTAAATAGTTTTAATCAATTTTTCCCATGTAGATTCAATAGAAACTTTTTTGGTATTCCACTGATTGAAAAACTCAACCAGTTTAGACTTTTCGGGTAACTTTTAAGAGGGGAGATCATTATTCTTTATTTATAAGAAACTGAAAAGATCAAAACCGGTTGAGTTTTTAAAATAAATTCTGTGTGAAATACAATAAAGTATACTTTTGAAATTTTCATGACATATTAAGGTCATTCTAGGTATCTTTAATGCGTTGTTCATGAATAAATCGGATTGTGTGTCTAAGCACCTCACTTCACGTGCCGTTCACGTTGGTTAACGTGACTCCCCGTAGAACTAGGCCTTCGAGAACACGCGACTCTTGCTGATGAGGAGAAGCAGGGATCTCGAAGCACGACCTTGACTTTTGAATCTCCTCCACTCTGCTACAGGCCACTCGAAGTCTCTCCAGGGGCGTCAACTCGGGACGCCTTTAAAGGCGTCAACCACCACGCGGGTTCACATTTATCCGCCTCCTCTTATTTTTTTCTCCCTTCCACCGTTTCCTGTAGCAGGCGCGACCAAGTTTCACTCCAGCGGCTCCCGCAAAGAAGAATGACGCTCAGCTTTCAAGCTCAGCGCTCTCTCTCACACTTCACGCTCAGGTGAATGCTTTGGGGGAGGACGACGGTTGGTCGGGACTTGCCTCTCCTCCTCCTCCCGTCGTCAGCGGCGGCTGCGGCTTAAATTCCTCGCCCGCTCACGCGGCCAAACGCCGGGAAGCGCTTCTAACGGGATGGGCTCACGGCCCTCCTCCCCATAGGGTCCCTCCACGATGCTTCGTGTTTAACCTCGCAGTTTTGCACGCAGGCGCGCTTTGTGGTATCGTATGTCGTGTAGGGCTCCCTCGAGGTCTCCCTCTCTGTTGCCAATACCGATCTTTACCGATCGTAATTTGTCTTTCCCCATGCAATCATTGTTTCTAAAGTCTACTATCAGATTGTAATTTTCAATGCTTTCAGAATACTTCTGGAAAAAAAGCTTTTGTAGAATTTTCTTGATTCAATCTGAGGTTTCAGGCGAGATGGAGTGGAACCGGAACATAATGAAGAATTGCTCCTTGAATGAATTGCTCCTGCTTCTTCATTATTTCTTGATTCATTTAGTAATTTATATGGTCTTGTAGATGTAAGTTCTAAAAATATTTTATCAGTTTGAGTGCAAGTTAATTATCATTTTATTGCAATACTTTAACACCAGTGACATAATTTATGTACTATAACTTCGGAAGTAGTAAGGAACATGTAAGAGGATTTCCTCTCTACTACCAATACTGATCTCTACTGATTCGTATTTTACCTTTATATCCTCTTGTTTTCCTAGTCTCTAACTTCCACTACCATTTTGTAATTTTTAAGTACAGACACGGTATAAGCCTATGGTAGAACTTTTGTAATTGACGTGCAGGTAATTATTGTTAAATTCATTTTATTACTTATAATAATTTTAAAATTTATATCGTTAAAGATTTATGCTGTAAAAAGTTTGTTCCACCAGTTTAAATTAAGGGAAAATACCTTTTCACAGCCACAATTTATTAATAGTGACCGTATTTATTTGACAGAACGTCGAAATTAGTAGGGTGAAGTGCCTATGTTTAAAATACTACTCGGTGCAAGCAATATGACGCACAGTATGTGGATGCAGAAGGCCCGCAGTCTGAGTTCTGGTGCATGGATGTAAGCAAAAATATTTCACGCGGAAAAATTCCGAGCGGCAGCCGCGAAGCGATTTAACTGGATGGGCTCACGGCCTTTCAGCCTCTACTCCACGTTGCCCCCTGTTTAATCCCACAGTTTGGCACGCAGGCGCGCTTTGTGGTAACGCATGTCGTGTAGTTTAGAGGACACCCTCTCCGCTACCAACTACCGATGTCTAATGATAGTTATTTTTCTAGATTTCCTTATGATATCATTATTCCTAACTTCCGATATTCAAGTATACACTCAATATAGTTCAGGCAAAGCTCTACGTTAGAATTTCCATATTTGAATCGCTAACTGCAGAAAGGCATCATGTCCAAGTTGGACGATTTTTCTGTTTTTTTATTTAAGTTCGAAAATAAAAGGAGACTTCGTTGTTTTCCACTAATTTATTTTGTCCGTACGACATGTTTCGAACCATAGATGTCATTATCAAGTACCTGATAATGTACCGTACTTGATAATGACCTCTATGGTTCGAAACATGTCGTACGGACAAAATAAATTAGTGGAAATCAACGAAGTCTCCTTTTCATTTTCGAGTATTAACTTCCACATAGTTAAGCCTAATAAAATTGAACGAATTTATTTTAGTTATTGTTAAGTGCAAGACTCAACGTTTCCTACTAAAAGGAAACATGCTATGGAAGCATATGCTCGGTGTTATTAGCATTGCATTTTTCCTTTTAGTAGGAAACCTTTAGTCTCGCTCCTAGCAGCAACTTAAATAAAAAAGATAAATCGTCCAACTTGCACATGATGCCTTTCGGCAGTTAGCAATTTATTTAACAGACAGGGAAACATTGTCAATATTGTAATTTCTGAGGCCTTTTTATGTGAGTTGAAAACCTTTTTTTTTGGCAGTTCGAGTTTAGAAAAAATATATTTTTACTCTCATATGCTAGCAAAAGTGACAGTGACAGTTTCTGTACTTTAACTTCGGAAGTAATAAGATAAAGTGACTGTGTGAGAGCACTTCCTCTCCGCTACCAATATCGATCTTTACCAATCGTATTTTATATTGATCTCATTTTACATCCATGCTTCCGCTATCGCATTGTAAATGTAAGTATGCACACTGTATAGTTCTTTAAAAGCGCTATGATAGAATTTCCATATATGACGTTCAAGTAAACATAGTCAATTTTATAATCTATGTTGCCTCTCATAAGTAAGTTAAACAACTTTTTTCAGTAGTTTGAGTTTAGAGAAATCATCTTTTTATTGCCATGTATAAACAACGAAGACAGTATTTATTTGCTATAAAGTCAAAAGTAGTAGGCTGAAGTGCCTATGTTCAAACTTCCACTCGATGCAAACAGTATGGCGCGCAGTACATCAATGGAGGGAAGGGAATGGGGAACGCAGTCTGAGTTCTGGTGTTTGGATGTAAGCAAAAATATTTCACGCGGAAAAATTCCGAGCGGCAGCCGAGAAGGGATTTTAACGGGGCGGGCTTACGGTCTCGCTAACTCCACGTCTCTCCACGCTGCTTCGTGTTTAATTACGCAGGTTTACACGCAAGTGCGCTTTGTGGTACCGCATTTCGTGTGGTTACGAAGACTCATTACTCCCGCTCCTCCGATTGTATTTTGTCTTGATTTTGTGATGCATTCCTTGTTTCAAACCTTCCGCCTGCATACAAACCTGTGGGACTAAATATGAAGCAGCATAGAGGTGTCTTGGTAACAAGACCGTGAGTCCTCGCTTAAAAAACTTCTGCGAAAATTCCACAGAGAGAAATCATTCACCCTGACCGGGATTCGAACCTGGAACCCCCGATTCCCGGTCCAATGCTTCAACCGATTTATTTTTTCTCCGCGAAATTTTCGCATAATTTTTGCATCCCAGGTGTCTCCGTAAAGATATTACCGTGGCTAGTTCCGTTATACTTCAATAAAAAATTTCTTGTGAGCAAATTTCTGTATATTTTTTCACTATTTCTATTCTTCCATCTGTTGTGCTGGAAAAAACTGACGAAGCCTCCCGCACGAGAAGGGAAACTTTCATTATAGTGAAAATTATACGCGGAAATTTACCTGATATAATGAAGTGTTTAGAAGGAAATGGTCTGGGAGATCTTTGATAAGTTTTTTACGTTACCGCCTTGTAATTTTTAGCCGCTCATAGCCACTCATAACCGAGGAAAATATTCCGGTAGACAAAAGGAAACAAGGTATATGGAAATACCGTGCATCTTCAATTGAGTTATTGTATCACACCTGCTCGTCAGATCGTATATAGTATTGATTTTCTGCTGCATTCTTTGTTTCTAAATTAATCTATCATCTCGCAAAATTCAAGGTGTTACCCTAAAGCGTTTTGACAAATCTGAGCTAGTATCATCATATTTGAGATACAGGCCATCATTTAAAAGTGTCTAGCAAGCATACCTAAAAAGATTGCTAGCACTTTTTCAGGAAATTTGAGTCAAATAAGTCACTTTTATCATTGTAACAGTATATTTTTATTTCAGTGGCATATATATGTTTGCTTATTATTTCAAAAGTTTTAAGATGACGTTTAAAAGTATCAATGCTGGCTTTGTTCATGCACTATGACTCCAAGTACCTCATATTAATTGAAAAGGACTGCAATTCTGGTCCCGGGTGCATGGAATAAGGAAAACATCCTTGTAGTTTATTTCACGCTGCGAAATATCTGGCAGAGAGGCGGTTTTGCGATATGGGCTCTCGGTCTTGCTACCTGCCTCTACACTGCCTAATTTTTATCCCGCATATTTGAACGCAGGCTGTCGTCTCGGCTGTGGTGTAAAGTTCCATCCATTTAACGCGCGTATTCATAGTTTTAATCCTACGCTGTCATGTTTCAATTTTTAGTGTACACATAGTATGGTCCGTGGAACGTACCGAGGTAGAGATATCACACGTGAGATGCAGGTAAATAATATTAACCCTTAACCGGTGACGTGCGGTCTGAGAGACCACTGCGTTTCTAAAATTATGAATATTTTCTAAATTGCTATTTCAAAATATCTATAATCCTCGGGAGCGTCTTAGTTTTTTATATTAAGGACAAAGTGCTCTTAAACTTTAACGTTCTTATTATTTATTTCTGAAAATTTTCAACTGAATTTGAGTAGCGGTCTCTAAGACCTCACGTCACTAAATTGGAACAACCGGTAAACGTAACGCTGGTGGAAATGAATCAAAAAGTTGTTAAAAACAATTCCTAGTGATTTTAAATATAAGAATAATAATAACAATAAATAACGTGGATAATTAGCTGCTTCATTAAAAAAGTACCATAATAAAAATAATAACTCAAGTGATTTCGATATCAGTTATATGATCCTGTTTCAAGTAACAATGTTTTCTGAAAACTTTTGCTTGTATTGGGAATGCATAATATTAATAGTAAGTTTTATAATAGGTGAGAAATCAATGAAACATTAAACTAAGCAATAAAAATGAATTTGCAACGTTTTACGAATTTTTGTTTAACTGAGGTCATCCAGGCCGCACGTCACTGGTAGTGTAACAAGAATTGCACATCACTGGTTGAGGGTTAATATTAATTGCCTATTCCATATCATCATCATCACTATTAGTCAACAATCATAGGAATGGTTTGGCACAACTCTCCATTCCGCTCTACGATTCGCTAGCCTTTTCATCGTGACGTATTTCTTCCCTTACATCCCTTACTGCCTGTTTTATGTAACTCACTCGCGGCCGTCCATTGCTCTTCATCCCTTCCACCTGTCATGCTTCGATTGTTTTCATCAGGCCATTATGCCTGATATTGCGGTCAACTAAATTTTCCCATATCCTCCATACGCCCTGAAAATGTCAATTACCTACATTTTAGAAGGTTTTTCCGAATGTGGAGCTATATTATTAAAAACGAGAAATCATGATTTCAAATATAACATTAATTCAGCATTTTGAGACTTGATTATGTTTCATGCTGATTATGATTCTTATTTAAGACACAGTAATGTAAAAGACCTATTGAGTCTGATTGAAGGCGCGTGGAAGTATATATCAAGAATCAAAATTTACTTTACGTGATGAAATACCGAGCATTATTCGAGATCCACTTTTACGAGATTGGCTCACGGTCTCGATATCTACCTCCTCGCTGCCTCTGTTGGATACTTCAGTTAAGGTAATATCGTATTTCGTGTAGTTAAAAGGACCATTACTCTTACATATAGATGGTATACTATCTCGATTTTTCACGCATTATTTCTTTCAAATTTGTGTTACTAATCCAGAAATCGTTATTTTACGTAAGTAAATAAAAGTGTATCTCAATTGTATTTATGCTATTCCGGTGCAATATTTGACATACAATTTTATATGTTTATGACTACAGCCTATGTTATGCATCTGCATAAATGTAATAAGCCACCATAAACGTAAGTGGCAGATGGAAAAACGGTGTATACGCCGAAGTTCACTCAAATTATGTGAGAACCGTTGCAAATTCTTCGCAATAATAGTTTTATTCAGGTGTTAAATTGATTAAAATATAAAAAAAGTCGTATCAATAAGACACATATCCAAAACTAAATGCTTTAAATAGTTGTTAGTTTAAATTATAAACGTATTTAAAAACTTTTCGATGAATATCACGAAGCTATTATCATGTAAAGGTATTGTAACTGAAGTTGTCGCGTGGCGTCTACCTGACTCCAAAAACATATAATAATATTGGTGACTATTTCAGAATCATAAAAAATTAGATACAGGAATATGAGTTTCCTAGCTACGAAAATATGAAGTGGGAAAAGAAATGAAATTCCCTGGCGTCTGGTATACGCCACGCAACCAACGGAGGGTAAAAGCATACCCAATTGCCTTGGAATATGTAGGGTTTATTAACCCCGTCCTATAGGATCTAGCAGGTTAAGATGGTGAAAAGTACCCCCAGATATTTTGAAAAATAAAAAATAAGCACTTAAAGTGCATCCAAAATTATGTGTTTTTCCAAAGTTTCAGGCCTTAACAATGGATAATAACCCCAAAAAAATTTAAACACGATTTTTAATTTTTTAAACATATCTCTAATATTTTTATATTTGTAAAATTGTTTTCTTGAATTTAAAATGTATATATTATTACCTTCTACCATCCTGATTTTTTTTCAAAAATTTTCGACCGAAACCAAAAACTTTTATTAAGTTTGAAATTTTCAAAATTAAATAAAAAATTTTAGGAGACAATAGGCATGTCGAAAAAATATATGTTGTTGCCCTTACCCTAAAGTATAATCCTACTTTTTTCATATTTTTTAAATTGGTGGAACACGGTCATAAACACGAAAAACTGCTTTGCCATTTGCATCTATGTGTTCCAGGATACGTAACCAAAAATGAGTCTTAAAAAATACGAAATGCAACCTGTACAACGGAAATCATGCGTTCTATTAGCAATAGAAGACCAGACCCGTCATTTTCACGGGTTACTTCTACTTACTTAATTTAATTGCCAAGAATTATTTGTCTGTCGCCTTGACTTTTTTTTACTTTCATTTATTTTTATGATTCAAATTCTTATAAAATATAATAAAATTTGATTTTTTTCTCATTGAAATGGAGTAACACTGCGTGTCTACCTTAAAAAGTCAATGCCTGTCAAAATGGCGGATTTTTTTTTTAACGGTGACGCGTGTTTAATTCAGGAAATCACTTAGCACTTTTGCGCCGGTTTGATATTTTAGTTAGCGCTTATACAATTTAATTCTTAAATTCATCTTTAATTGAGATAAGCAGCATATCTGCCATACTTAGAGGCGTGTGGTAGGGCAGGATACGGGAAGCAGGATCGACGTGACCGCTGCTCATTTTTAATTTTCATTTTATAAGGATTTGTAAAAAAACTATGAAGTTGCATTGTGAGATAAAGAAAAATGTCATATTTATTGAAGTTATCAATTAATTTCAACATAAACGCTGAAATAGTTAAAATAATTAGTATCAGTCCTAATGGCAGGTAATGGTCCGTCTAGGTAACCATGCAAACCCGGTCCTTCTGGTTTTAACTGAGGATCCACGGTCTTTCCTCCTCCCTTGTTTAATTCCGAAAGTCTCCGCGAGGATGTGAGAGGGGCGCTTCGCACGCAGGCGCTCATCCCGGCTGGCTGTGGTGTCATTTCACGTATTTAACGCGCGAAATCCTCGCGTTTGTTACCGCCGCTACACAAGGCGCGAGCATCGACGTGCGCACTTAACTGGAATGATCGCTGCCTGGCAACTTCAGGGCCGAAAAGTGAAGGCATAACCGCTTCATTGTTGGACGCGCTTGTGAGCTGATGCATGCTCACATATGTATTCCACGCATAAGGGCCCAAATATGGAAATTAATGGAGTCTCGGTGTGCAAAAACATTAAGAAAAAGCTTGTTCGTTACGTAAAATATTTGCTTTGTTTTCAGCTTTAGAATAACGATAAAAATCTGTAAAAAAAAGTGAGAATAAGTGTTTGAAGATAGAAATTTTTTTTCCACTTTACAATAGCTTTAATGGGTTATCTAACTACATAGCATAATGCTGTACACAATACACTTCGTAATCTCTTAACTACATTCCATTGGAATCAAATAATTTACTTAATCTCGTTCGTCATGCTTATCTTCTATAATATTTGTCTGCCTGTCTACTACCTTCAAAGAAATTCACCAGGACAATCTGTTTTCATAAGTTTTTCCTATCATGAAAAGTTAGATGGGTTGGAATTACCCCGACTTTTTGCGTTTACATTTTTAAAAACCGATACAAAACTAAGAATCGCACAAAATATGCATGTCCTTTTTGTAGAATTTTTGGCGATATATTGACCATCAAGAGAAATTATAATGATCCTATGGATACTCTAAAAAAGGAGCAGAGCCCTTTGGTTCTCAGATTTAATTTAAATCATTAAAACTCTTTTTCACCTTCATAAACTGTAGCCTTTACTATAGATTACTATAGATAGAAATTACTATAGATATACTATAGATAGAAATTAGAAATTAAGAAATTAGGATTCGTCAAGTGTATTGTGGGAAGATTTTCGGATGAGAAAGTGATAGAAAGGTGCTATTTCGCTCTCGTCCGACCGCACCTTGAATATGCAGCGAGCGTATGGGATCCGGTGCAGAAAGACTTAATCCGCGAACTGAAGAAAATACAAAGGAAGGCTGCGCGTTTCGTCAAAAACTGCTACGGGCGTAAGACAGCGTTACTCAGATGTTAAGCGAATTAGGCTGGGAGCCATTGGAGACTCGGAGGCTGCGCGCTAGGCTTAGATTGCTTGAACAACTGAGAATCTTTCATATCTTTAAGAGCGACACAGAGAACATAATATTATAATAGTGTCTACTACATTTCTACTACTATATTTCCAGGTCCGATAGAAGCGATAAATTAAGAGAGATATTTTGCCGAACGGATAGATATGGGAATTTGTTTTTCCCCCTAACCATAAAGGACTTTAATAAACGCTAGTACCAACCTCGTTAGAGTACTTCATTTTTTTTTAAGCTGTAAACGGCTGGTGTCCTAACACCCCCTGCCACACGCCTTTTAGATTTGCGGGGTATTATATAGATGTAGATAGCGATTTCCAATGGAATTCAAAACATTTTCCTCACATATATCATTCTATTTCTTCAAAAAGTTTCACGTTTACTGTTGCGCCGGTTACTTTTTACGTGGAACGACGCCGACTGTTTTGTTATCCTTTCACCAATTTTATATTTCCGTCCGCTTAATAGAGTACACCGTTTAATTTTCTCTCCTTATTACTCATATTCATCTTGAAAAACTGTTGTGATTGAAATAAAATCTCATTCTAAAAAAATCCTCAGGTATTTCATTCCTTTGGTTCAATATGTTTTACGTTTTACGTTTGCAGACTTTTTTTTATTCCTTTAACCAATATTATCTTTCCGTTCGCCGAACAGATTTTTTTTCAAGATGCAGCGTCTCATTCCAAAAAAAAAAATTAAAATACCGCCACCTGCTCCTATATGTACCCAAGCTAGCGTGAGGTTTAGCATTACCTGATTGGCTGCAGGCGGAAATCAACATCTCGCTTGCACGGAGTGCTTGCATGTGAAGCCGGGTTAAGTTCCCCTCACACTGTAGCTCGGGATGCGAAAGCAAGATGCCGCGGTGAAATTCGAGCAGAACGAAATTATATGGCGAAATACCAGGGAACAGAGAGCGGCGCAGGTCTCGGCAACAGAAATGGGACCGCCTAAAATAAATTTCAGGCCGCTGTAAACACTGCTTTACTCCCTTACGGAACTCTAATTATGTGAGTATTTGACCTACATTACACCTACTAATTATTACTAAACCGTATTGAAACTCTTAATAGGTGGCAGAGTATTTTATTTTTTGTTGCTATTTCAATGGACTGTGAAATGGAATTTCAACGGCATCTCTACAAGTCGCGTTTATATTTATTTATCTCTTGAAGCTACATTGAATGCCGGTTTCTAGATGGATATGTATATTATTTGACTTAAAAATAATGAAAAAAATAGGCTTGGCTGAAAAATTTATAAGAACCACTTCAATGAAATTGCTTATGATGCAAAGTATCATCATCAAAGCACTGCATATAACAACTTACTTTTCACGCAGTCATCCGCTATTAAATCCGGGTTTGAATTCCGGCTGAGCCAAGTATGTTTTCATGGTGAACTTCAACCATGGCGTTAACAAAATATCATCGCTAGTCTATCGCAACAGGTCGTATCTACAAACAATTGAGGAAACTGACATTCCCTTACCTTTCTGTGCTATCATAAAGGAGTTCCATCATGTTAAGCCTGACACTATTGAATTTAACTTTAATCCTTTATCTTAGTCTAGAAATCCCAGTGTGTAGGTCCCAGGAGTGATAAAATTCAACATTATGGTGAAGGGAAAGTGGAGCAGTGAGGGTTCATATGAAGAATAAGGCAAGGAGATAGAAAACTAAGAAAGGAACAGTAGGGGATTATTATAGCAGAGAAATGGAACACAAGGGAAAATAGCATGAGTGTGGCCAAGTTTTTCCTTTCATAATTCAGTCAAACACCCACTCATTCCCCTAATGAGACTGCCTTCGAATGAACCTTGTTTTCTGCTTCAGCCAAGAGCTTAGTCGAAGAGAGAGATAATTTATAAGTTTATAATAATTATTTAGAAAACCAGAACGTTATTCATCAATAAAATTATTTAAACTCCCCTCGTTGAATAGGAAGAGTGACCAAGGCATTTTTTCACTTCTCCTGTGGTTGAGTGTGAAAAGAGGCTTTAAATTTGCGTTATTTACCTTGAAAAAGAAATATTTTTCATTTTACAGGATCTTTCTCTTCTTTTGCGCTCTGCAGTCTTACTAGTCTTTCCCTCGATAAACTCTAATTCCGCTCCTAGCACTGGTAAAAAATTTGTAAAAACATACTAAGGTAGTACGATTTTTGCGTTTAAAACCCCCTAAAATAATATAAATGAATTATGATTTTGAATTATGATAAATGAATATATGACATATTTTTTCGGTAGATAGAAATTTCTAAAAGCATTAATCAAAGGTCAACAAAAATGTTTGTGATAAAAACGAATTTTTCAACAGTTACGATGCCATCCAGTAACTATTAATATCGTAAGTAGTAACTAAGAGCCACTTAAGTCTCTAATATTGGCTGCTTCATTATTAAATAATGATCCTGCTATCGAAAAATACATGAATACAATTGGTGACATGATTGTTTACAAGCCATGTACCATATTATCCAAGTAGATTAAATTCATTAATACAATTTATGACTGTCGTTTTCCAACTACTTACAAGTTAATGAAATAAATGCAACTAATAGGCATTATATCTATTTATTATAAGCCATTTTCATTTAAAATTAAACTTTCAGTGGGATAGATTAATTTTTTTAGGTCGCCTATGAAGCGGAATTCGGGAAAATACGTTTATTTACCATTTGACAAATAATAATTTTTCCCTAATCTTCATGCAGATGCAATTATTGGCGTTATATTTACTTATTCTTAGCAATTTTTATTCAAAATAACGCTATCAGTAGGATGAATAAAAACTGTAAGGTCATCTATGAAGCAGGATATGAGAAAATACGTTATTTTTTCCTAATATCCGTGCAAATGCAATTTTTTGGCGTTTTATCCATTTAATTTTAGCCAAGTTCAACTCAAAATATCGTATTCAGGATAAAATTTTTTTAGATAGTCTATGAAGCGGAGATTCGTGCAAATGCGTTACGTATTTCCAAATCTCCGTGAAAATGCAATTTATTGGCGTTTTATCTAATTATTTGTAGCCAATTTTTACTCAAAATATCGCTTTCAGGATAAAATTTTCAAGATCGTCTATGAAGCGGGGATTCGTGCAAATACGTCACTTTTTTCCTAATCTCCTTCGCCTTCCCTCCTATCACAGCTCTTCCCTTCCGAAGAGTGTCCGCTGCCGACTGTGAGTCAATACCGTCTTCGGAGGGATTGTGGCGATAGTGGTTGCGAGAGCAAAGGAGATCACGGCTTTAAGGGATGGCGGGAGAATTAAATTAAGGTGTACCTCGAGGGCCGGGCCGGAGTCGGCTTTGTGGGCGTTGGACCGGAGATCGGTTAGGAATGGATGGTTAGATGCTTTGATAGTGATAGAGAGGTGAAGGGATCTCGCTGGGATCTTGTAACGTCCGTCGGGCCTAGGGAGTGGTGGCTGGTTCTTTAGTTCGCCTTTTGTATCGCCGTCGAAGAGAAAGCGGGGCGGGACCAAATTAATGCGACTAAGGGTGTCTGTAATCCAGAGGCGGATTATCACTGGGGGACAATTTTTAACACATTTTTGTTAACTTCTATTTTTTAGCCGCTTTAGGGTAAAATAGGCATGGGTATTTAAAAGCTGTGGTTAGTTTTCTTCTATCAAGTCAAATTCTTTCGCTATTACTTGTGTACACTTTCTTGGTGGAAAAGCGGGAAATCTACATCTACATTATAACCCGCAAGCCACCTAAAAGGCGTGTAGTAGGAGGTTTTAGGACATCAGCCGTTTACTCATAAAAAAATGAAGTGCCCAAACGAAATTGGCACTAGCGTTTATTAAAGCCCTTTATGGTTCGGGGGAAAAATGAATTCCCATATCTATCCGTTCGGCGAAACATCTCTCTTAATTTGTCGCTTCTATCGGACCTGGAAATATAGTGTGGCTCTAATATTATGTTCTCTGTGTCGCTCTTAAAGATATCCATTCTCAATTGTTCAAGCAATCTAAGCCTGGCGCGCAGCCTCCGAGTCTCAAGCAGCTCCCAGCCTTATTCGCTTAACATCTGAGTAACGCTGTCTGTACGCCCGTAGTGGTTTTTGACGAACCTCGCAGCCTTCATTTGTATTTTGTTCAGTTCGCGGATTAAGTCCTTCTGCACCGGATCCCATACGCTCGCTGCATATTCAAGATGCGGTCGGACGAGTGTGAAATAGCTCCTCTCTTTCTCATCCGAAAATCTCCCCACAATACGCTTGACACATCCTAACTTTTCAGGGCTATGGCGCAAATATTCCTTATATGTGTTCCCCACGAGAGGTTCGAGGTTATCGTAACTTCTTGGTACTTCACTTCGTTTGTTGCTCTTACCTTGCCCTTGAATGGTCACTAATTTCGCGATACACGACAGCGTCGCCAACAAATAAACGTATTTTACTGCTAATGCGGGAGTAAAGATCATTACTGTATATAATGAACAAAAGGGGGCCGATCACGCTTACTTATGGCACACATGATGTAACTTTTACTACGCCAGAGGTAATTCCGTCAAGAACTACTTTTTGTTTACGATCACTGAGAAAGTCGCGTATTCAGTTTACCACAGTTTCGTTCAATCCACATGACTGTAATTTATATAAAAGTTTTTGTGAGGTAACGTGTCGAATGCTTTCTTAAATTCTAGAAATAATGCGTCAACTTGTCCTTAGGATTCACCAGATTTTAGAACATCGTAAAGAAAGAGCGTGAGCTGTTTTTCGCATGATCTATCTTTTCGGAATCCGTGCTGACAGTCATGGAGGAAGCTCTCTTTCCCTTTTTGAATATGGGTGTAACGCTTGCAATTTTCCAGTCTAGCGGTAACTTTCATTCGGATATTGACTTCTTGAATGTTGACCCCAAAGAGTGATATAGACCAATCATAAAATCTGGTTTTCCATTATAATATATTTTGGGAGCACTAAATTTAAGGAATTTTGCATTGGTTATGCTAAGAATGTGTGCTTTTATTTGTTATTTCCGTTGGATGGTGTGGTATTTCGAATACAATTTCTGTATTCCTTCTCTTGCGTTGGTACCAAACTTGCCTCAATTGTGGAAATGGGCTTATACGCTGTATACTTTAGCAAATAAACAGACAACC